>NC_056746.1:812961776-812969276 GCF_019279795.1 Protopterus annectens
CACTACCCCCTCAAAGGACTAATTACAATACCAGTACACCACCAAGCACCCAGTATTACTGCAACACAGGTTAAAACACCGCTGTCCAAGGCCAATAATACAGCTTCCATAGGACCTGAGGATATCCCTGGCTGTGTTCTACACATGGTGGATTGGTACATGAACTACAGAGTGACCTGGCACTTTACCTGTGTGCCCTGTTCAAGTACAGCCTCACCCCAGGCTTTGTCCCTATTGAATTGTACACTGCTACAGTCACCCATCTCCACAAATGAGGTGTAACTACAGACCCTGGGTAATACCACCCCAACTGCCTGACAAGTCTGTTATGTGAAGTTATGGAATACATCACACACCTAATAAACAGGGATATGGGAATCTGCAGACTCAGGATCCCACACAGTTTACCTTTGTGAAGGGTAGGTCATACCTGCTCATTCCACCTGGTCAACTTCTTGGTGTCAGTCACCTGAGCTGTGGATGAAGGCAAGGTGATACATATAGCTTACATTGATCTGGCCAAAGCCTTTGATAACATTCCCCACTCACTAACTAGGTGGGAACAGAGGCACAAAAACAGGGGTAGATTGGACATACTGGTGTCATACATTGAGACAGTTGCAGCATCCTTTGAGGAATATGATGTTGGTAATTCCCACAGATGTGTGTATTTACTTACTGCATTCCCCAGAGTCCACAACTGATTTACCAAGGACACCAACTGTCTGGTGAACACACAAAACATAACAGGCAGACATGTGGCCAGTCTGTGGACAGTGTGCCAGTGGAGAGGTATGTCAGAGACATATCACTGTGAGTCGTGATGTCATGCATTAAATGCATGGTCACACAAACTCTGTCAATCAATCCACCATGTGTATAACAGCACTGATGAAATAGAACCTGTTCACAAATCTGTGGATATGTCCCCCATGTTGGGTGGCTGTCTCCATGTGTCCTATTCTGTGACATATTGCCACCCACTGTATGTGAATCTGTAGACCACCACCTCTGTAATGTCCCTCACACATTAAGGAATGTCCCATATGTCGGAACTTGTAGCAGTGTCCAGGCCCACAGCACAATACAATGTGGGCACCTACCTATGACTGTAGCAATACTTGACAACTGCACATCTGTACAGAGGACAGACAGTAAGTAGATAGCCAACAGGTTATGCATAAGGATGAATGTTTTGCAAAATACACGTCTGAAACTGAAAGGTATGCCATTACTACATGACAGCAGTCCTCAATGACATGTCCAAATACATAGTAGTCTACAGTTAATATCAACATAGCAGATCAATATCTAATAAGAGATACATATAAACATACAGCTCATAGTCCAGCTTTGCATGCAGGGATGTATAGTTTCAGTACTACAATCTGCAATCTACTCTTACTTGAAAAAACACTGTTAAAAGTACTAACATAATGATACAATATGTGTTATAGGTTCATAGGTTCATAGGAAGGTACTAGGCTATCGGTCCAAGGGCCTACATAAGCATAGCCAACAAGGTTCCATGGCTTACGCCACCCAAGAAAGTTATTTTCCTGTGCCATTGTCGAGCAGACACAGAAGTGATCGCCCGGGGTGTATTTCCTATTTCCCATCCACTCGTCAAGATTTTTCTTGAAGAGTGCTAATGAAGAACTTTGCTTGACATGGATGGGTAGCTTGTTCCAGAGTTTACGAAGTCTCTGGGACAGGAATCTATCCTCCGGCATGTCCTGTTTATTGTGGTGACAAGGTTTAGTTCCCTAGAGCGTGTAGCTCAGAGGGATTGGGATTTCTTTAGGTGTAGCATGTTCAACAGTTCTGGGTTTGAAATAGCTTTATATGTTAGGCAGAGATCACCTTGGAGTAGGCGATATGCTACGGAGTAAAGCTGGAGTTTTTTGAGGTGGTCAGTGTAGGGCATTTGTTTGAGGCCAGTAATCCTGTTTGTGAGGTACTTCTGTGGCCTGTCCAGCTGTTGCAGATGTCTTGTGAGGTACATTGCAAAAGGGGTGTTGTACTCTATAATGGGTCTAATGAGTGTCGAGTAGAGGGGAACAATGACCTCTTTTTTCCTGGATGAGAACTCTTTTATGATGAGGTGTGCCATGTAGAAGGACTTCCTGACTACTGTAGCAATGTGACTATCAAAGGAGAGACTACTGTCCACCTGGGTCCCAAGGTCTCTTATCACGCATTCGGTGTTAAGTAGATTGCTGCCTATGTGGTAGTTCATGGATACAGAGTTTTTACCAAAAGGGATGACACTGCACTTTTTGGCATTGTGCTTGAGGCCATGGCTCTGACACCAGGCATCTGTCTCAGTGAGGCCCTTCTGTAGGATGTCCACATCATTTGGGGACTTGACTATGGTTCCTAGTTTGCAGTCATCTGTGAACTTTGTTAGCCAGTGGCCTTCTGTGTTAGCCTGTACTTCAGAGAAGTAGATACCAAACAGGAGATGTCCCAGGATGGAACCCTGTGGTACTCCACTTGTCACTGCTTTGAGGTCAGATTTGGAGTCTGCAACTTTTACAGTGTGAGTTCTGTCAGTGAGCCAGTTGGCAACCCATCTTGTGATGTAGGGTTTTATACCTAGTTTAGTGAGTTTAGCTATAATTCCAGAATGGGTGATGGTGTCGAAAGTCTTGGCAAGGTCAAGGTAGGCTGTGTTAAGCATCTTATTCTCATCCACGGCTTTGTTGACTGCCTCAAAGAAGTCGATCAGGTTCAGGAGGCATGATCTGCCTTTCACAAACCTGAACTGGGTGGGATCCATAGTTTGGAGGTTACCAATGTCTTTGTTTATGATTTCCATGATGATACGTTCCATGGCCTTGCAGACCAGGCTCATCAGGCTAATAGGTTGATAGTTCCCGGGTTCAGTGGTGGTTCCACCTTTGTGAAGTAGGATAACTGTTGCTGTGCACCATTCAGTGGGCACAAAGCCTGATGCAAGGCTATTATTGAACATGAGGCTTAAGTGGGGAGCCAGTTCATTCTGAAGTTTGTGTAAAACACAGCCTGAGATGTTGTCCGGTCCCATGGATGCTGTGTTTTTGGCTTTAGAGAGTGCAGCTTTTACATGCATAGTTGTGATTACAGAGACTCTGCATTCTTCCTGTATAGATATGGGCCCTTTATGGGGTGAGAGGGGGGTAAAGTTAGCACTGAACCTATCTGCCAGGATGTTGGCAATATCAGTTGGTTCTGTAATTTCCGTGCCTTTGTGCTGTAACTCAGAGCAGATCTGGGTGGTGCCATCTAGATTCTTGACATAGCTATAGAATGCTTTGTGGTTGTCCTTGGATTTAGTGGTGATTTTGTTTTTGTAGCTATCTTTGGAGAATCTTATAAGGGATCTCAGCTTTGTACTGAGGCTGACAGGGAGCTCCTCCAATCATGGGATTTTACTCTCTTTTGCAACAGTTTCTTCCTTCTGTTGTGCAGTTTGTGTATAGCAGGGGACCACCAGACTGGCTTCCTTTTTTTGGAAGATAGCGTCTTGGTTCTGTTTGGGATAGCACAATCCATGCACTCGTGTAAGTGCTTATAGAGTGCATTTGTGTAGGATTCAGCAGTTGTAACTGTATTGTCCATCTGCATGGGTGTCATGAAGTTCACCACTTCTGTCTTAAGAAGCATTAAGTTGGCTTTGGAGAATTTTTTTACTGTGGTTTCCTTAATGAGGGTGGGGGCAGGATGTGGATATTAAGGGTGATAAGCTTATGGTCGGATCGGACCAATGAGGAGTTGACTTCAGGTGTGGAACACCAGTCACTCATGTTGGTAATGACTAGGTCTAGGATATTGTTGCCCTTGGTGGGGGTGTGGATAAGTTGATCTAGGGCATTGGAGTTTATGAATTCCAGAAAGCAGTGAGCTAAGGAGTTGGTACACAAGTAGTTTTCCCAGTTAATGGTGGGGTAGTTGAAGTCGACCATTAGTAGGGTGTTTGGTTGAACCCTAATATTTTCCAGTACATCAAGAAAAGAGGAGTGGGAATCCTGGGGCATGGTGGGGGATCTGTAGCAAGCTACAATTTGTATTGCAGTTTTGCCCAGAGTTAGTTGCACCTGGATAACCTCGGATGCATGCATTATGCTGAGCAACTAGCCTGGAGGTGTGGATATCCCTAATGAATATGGACACACCTCTGCCTTTGGTGTTTCGGTCCAGGTTACATGGCCGAAAAGTATGGTATGAGTTATAGCCTGGTAGTGCAGGAGTGCTCTCTGCAACCTTGAACCAGGTCGCAGTCACTGCACCGATATCGATGTTCTCCATTTTAAGGAGTGCCTCGAGTGAGTGCATTTTGAGATTTAGACTTCTAGCATTGAGTAGCATTACCCTCAGTTTTTGCTTGCCTGTTCCTGTTATGGTGGTGAATTTGTTATTTGAACCCTGCCTAAAAAAGGCAATATAGGGGCAGTAAGAGCCTTAGCCAGTATCTGGAATCCCAGGGGCAACAGGTGCAGGCCATCTGTGGCAAAACATCATGGTCTGTCGACCATGTCATCCCAAGCAGACAGATACTGGATCCCCTTAGAATGACACTAGAAGCTTAGCCAATTGTTGAAGTCAATCATTTTTGTCCTTGTACTGCCATATCATTCTGGGCGATGGCAGAATGCTACTCAGGGCTAGGGTCATACCTGCCTGGGCTACAAGATCGGAGAGCTCTTCCATGTCTCTTTTCATGTAGTCCAGGGAGGTACGTCTCAGGTCATTCACATCAACATGGACATGACAGAGTCATATTTGTACTTGTTGTGGAGTGACTTGAGTGCATGGGTTATATGGCGGATCCTGGCACTCAACATGCAGCTGACAGTAACCTTCTCCATGTTTAGCCTAATGGGTGGGACATCAGTGTGCCTGACTACAGAGTCACCTATGACTTGTGTGTTGGGTACGTTGTTTTGCCTTATTGGCTGTGGTTGAGTGGCACACTGAGTCTGTGGGCTATGTGCCATTTGGGCTGTGTTGGGGGATGGAGGTTGCTTGCGTTTCTGCTTTGGAGGTCCTGTTGCTTAGACAGATTATTACTGAGAGCCTCCGCAAATGCTTTTGTGTTACTATGTGTGGATTTTGGTGGTGTAGATTTAGTGAGACTATGTGATGAGTGTGGTGTGGTGCAAATGTTTATCTTCTCCTCATGACTGCCTATTTATGTCAACCAGTGAACTGTAGCTGGTGTAACATGCAAGTGTGACTGCATATAACCTGGGATACTACCCATGTATGAAACAAATCCAAAGAGAAAAGATTGTGGCACTACCCATGTATACCCATGTGTCCCACACAGTATACTCACACCCCTTGTAACTGTAATGAAAGCACATAGAAACATATTATGTACAGGAAATGAAATACACTTCTTAAAGATGTCATTACCCTGCTATTTTATCAGACTAGAATGTGATCACTGGTTACCAGGGCTGAGCTATGCTTAGCAGGTGTAAGCGTTGCTTAAATGTAAATGCGAAGCCTATATGGTGTAAGCGCTTATTCATTTAACGATACATTAGCATCACTTAGCTTCACACAAACTAATGAAAACCCGCTTTAAAGCACCTTAATCACCCTGTCTCCATCAGCCCTTGTTCTGCCCAGCAACAAAATAAACAGCTCATGCAGCTCTTGAACCACTAAGCCATCTGAGCTGTGAGAATGTTTGTTGGTTTTTCAAATATATCATTCAGTACACATACCAAATAGTAGTGAACTACTGCTTTAACTACTACAATTGTTTAGTACTTGTAAGTAAAATTGTTGAATCAGTCATGTTCTTATATGTAAATATACACATTTCAGATTAATATGGTGGGATATATCTGAGAAGGTACATACAACACTCGGGTTTACACATAAAAGGATATATACATACATATATATATATATATATATATATATATATATATATATATATATATATATATATATATATATATATATATATATATATATATATATATATATATACATATATATATATGTTCATACACACACACACACACACACACACACACACACACACACACACACACACACACACACACACACACACACACACACACACACACACACACACACACACACACACACACACACACACACACACACACACACACATATATATATATATATATATATATATATATATATATACATACATATTTATACACACAGACACACACACACACACACACACACACACACACACACACACACACACACACACACATATCTATGTGTATATATGTGTGTGTGTGTATATATATATATATATATATATATATATATATATATATGTGTGTGTGTGTGTGTGTGTGTGTGTGTATGTATATATATATATATATATATATATATATATATATATGCGTGTGTGTATGTGTGTGTGTATATATATATATATATATATATATATATATATATATATATATATATATATATATATATATATTATATATATATATATCTCTACTTAAAAAGGCCAAGAATCCACTTGTTCAAAAACGAACAGTGGAGTCTCGGTTTCGCAAAAGTGCACTTAAGCAAAAATGCATTTTCACAAAGAACGGTTCAACGAACCGTTAAGGAACTCAGGTGCCAACACACACTACAGTGGGGAAAGGGAATTTACGTGTTTCCCTTCTGTAGTGCGATCTCGGAGTTGGTATATTTAAGTAGGGGGGTGTGGGGGGCACAGCCCCCCACATGGGGGGTGCAGGGGGTTTGCCCCTCAGCAAAAACAATGTTTTACTGTTTATTGGTTCGTGGAACTGTTGTTCACAGAAGTGCACTTTCGCTTAAGTGCACTTTGACGTAACCACGGGTCTACTGTTTATATTCAAAGAAGTGAGATTTTGAATATATACAGTAGACCCGTATATATATATATATATATATATATATATATATATATATATATATATATATTTATGTGTGTGTGAATGTATATATAACATATGCCCATGACTTAGTGGAGTCATACCTCAGCACCATAACTCTCAACTTGTTAGTGCAAAGGAACGTAATGTATGTATTGCAGTTAGAAATGTAGAATGTTGCTACAGTGACGGGTTGTGTCAAAATACATGTTGTAAACGAAGGCTCTTCTGAAACTGACTTGTACGCCATCAGTTACTGACAGATATAATAAAATCATCATAGTGAAGTACCACACAAATCACAGTAATGATCCTGGGGAATAAAGAAGAAATATGAGCAATAAACATGGACAGTCTGAAACAATATGATCAGTTCTTAGTTCAAGAAATGTGGAACAAGCCTGACAAAGGCGATGTTTAAAGCCATGAAAATGGGGATATATCACACATACTGGACTAAATAAGCTCACATAGTTGATGCATTCACACCCTCCTGTCTGTCCTAACACATATTAACCGGAGAATCAGCGGTCCCAAGTCACATAATTCCCACTAGTTAGTGACATAATCTTCACAGCAGCCCACTGCTTTGTCAGAAATACAC
>NC_056746.1:812974276-813069276 GCF_019279795.1 Protopterus annectens
GGTCTGGATGCAGGCAGGATGCTTCTTACAGCTAAGGGCACACCTGCATAGGACAGCTCTTCAGCATGCTGCATTCTGTGGGTATTCCCATACAGAAGTGGGGTCATACTGTACTCATTCCCAACAGCAAGGATATGACCTGTGATAAACCTGTGGCTGATGGTGGGGTGAGCTGAGTGCATGTGTGATATGGAAGCTACTTGCAGCTGATTCACAGATATACCTGGGACATTCCCCTTATGCTGCCTTGTGCAGGGACATAGGCAGTCTCTCATTACTTCATAACTGTGCCTTTTGTGGTCTGCCAGCGATTGGCCAGGCTACATCACTATTCCATACTACACAGACAACTGATGTGCTGCTAACCTGTCTGTACAATTCCAATGCTGTGTGCAGCTGACAGTTAAATTTTCTGCACTCAGTCTAGGGTACTTCCACCTGTGTAATGTGTGTGTATGTATGGGCCCCCATTCATGGCATGTCCATCTTTCAGATGGTGACAGATATTGACATCTAGACAGTGAGTATGAATTACTGCTGACATGGGTATTGCTGAAAAGCATTATGTTTGGCACGGCAGTAGTCGGAACATGTCCCTGTCAACCACTGTACTGCCCATAGGCCACTGAGACACAACCCTCCATGCCTACATGCTGACCACTTCCAGACAATATTGAACACACAACAACCTAATACACAGACCCTGCATATTGTACACATGCAACAATCTATCCTGTAGATTGGGCCAGCTCGGGTAATCTGTGCTCCACTGATACTACTCCTCACACTTACATGTTACTGCATTTCTACATAGGATTGTGGGGGTGGGGCACACCTGACAACTTTAAACTGTGCTATGACTGGACTGGTATGTCAGGAACTCTGTTGGCTTCCACATCATTTTGTATTCTGACCTATCATGCAGACTGGAGGCATATCAGTGGAGTACAGATATTAGGTTTTATTGACCTACATTTCAGTTTCAGACTTCTTACCCTTCAGAAGTAACATACAACTGCCAGACCTGTTGCAGTCTGTCTGTGTAGGTCTGGAGGGGGGGCTGTTCACCATTACCATCAATTGGAGGCCTTAGCACAGCCTTTCTTTATGGTCATCTACACCTGTTCTGCTGGCTGAGGCTGGAGGTGGGTATGTGAGCCTCACTGACATGCATGTGTGTGTCCTATGGACACACATTTGGGTCACCACATGTACTGCAGTGGGATTTGTCACCTTGTCTAGTACTGCCTAGTGTGTTGACACCAGTATTTGTTATGGATTTCATGTTGCCCATATAGGTGTCCAGTATCTGCTGCCATCCCATTCAGCCACCCAAGTCCCTTGCATGCTTGCGTCCATATCATAGATACAACTATCAGAACATACTACTCCATTCAGCAGTTAATAGGGAGAGTGACTTACCTTGTGGCTCTGCCAGTATTGAGGAAAGTGCTGGAGGGCTGACTATGTTGGATGCACATAGTACACTCCCTATACATGGTAAAGCACAGGTAGTGTCATATTTGGCATCCCTTTTACTGTATGTGCGAGTCAGAGAGAGGTGTCATTCTCTGGGTCCCCACCATGTCAGTGTATGTGCTATGCGTTGCCTCTTTGTCAAGGCCTGGGCATACTGGGCATGCCTCCTTCTGCCTACATGGGCAGGCTCACGTGGTTCCTTCTCTGAGTCCCTCTGTACCTATGCTGGCCTTGGCAATGCTGGGGGTCTTTGTGGCCTTGCCCTGTGCTGTTCCTGCTGCAGCTGTTTCTGCAGGATCATATCGTGTAGCATGGCACATACTATGAACATTGTGTACATGTAGCTGCAGAGTACTGCAAGGCTCCACCTGATATGTCCAGGCAGTGGAACCGTGATGTGAGCATTCCAAACACATGCTCTATTATGATTCTGGTTTGTGCATGTACTTTATTATGGAATTCCTGTTCAGGTGTGTGTGCATTTCTGAGGGGTGTCATCAGCCACTGCTCCAGTGCGCAGCCAGCATCCCCCACTAGGTGGGCATATGAGGTGTCCCCATTGACAAATGACTGGTATAGCTATGTCATATGCCAGATGTGGGAGTTGTGATAGCTTTCAGGGCTGCCAGCACACACATTCAAGATAATGCCCTGTGCATCGCACACAACCTGGCAGTTGATGGAGGGGAAGCCCTTGCGATTTATGTAGACCCTACCCTGCTCACTGGGTGGTGCTTTGATATGTATGTGTGTGCAGTCTATAGCACCCACTACTTCAGGGTATTCTGCTATTTGGTGGAAGAGATGCATACTGCTGGTCAATGCCTCATGGGTGATGGGGAAATATATGTGCTCACCGGCATGTGCTGACATGGCATCCAGGAACTGGTGGAGTACCCTTGATGCTGATGCCTGTGTGATCCCCATGATATCCCCAGTTGCCCTTTGGAAGGTACCTGTGGCTAGTATTCATAAACCTACCCATACCTTGGTATCCAGTGGGATGGGTTCCCCTCTGTTGGCTCTGTATGTGAGGCGGGGCCAGCATAGCTTAAGAATTTGCTGTACAATGTCCCTGTCCACCTTATAGCTCTCCACTATCTCCAGCTCATGTAGGCCCTGGTAGGTTACCCTGGGTCTGTACACTTTTCTCATCCTCCTCACTGTGGGATGGTCATCAGCATTCACATCCTCACCACCCTCAGCCTCTTGCCGTTTGTGAATTTGGCCATTTGTGAATCCAGCCATCTATCACAAATTCAGTGTTAGGAATTGTTTTAAGTGAAATCCACTGTAAATAGAAATGAATCATATTAAGTCATTAAAATATCTTTTTTATAAGTAAAACCAGCATATTTTAACCATCCCATGACCCTCCTAGTTGAAGTTGTTAGTAAGCCGTTAGTATGTGTTCCACATTTTGCCCATTTGTTCCACATTATGATGGCTACTGTTCCTCATTTTGGAGATGGAAGGCTGAGCGCTATGTTTTGGAAAGAGGTCAGATGTGGAATAAAGCCTTAATGTTGACACTGTTATCAGGGTTGACACTGTGACTCCCTAGCATTATGGCGAGAGGTATAGCTCTCAGCCTTTTAGTGCAAGAAATCTGGACAAAGCCTGACATGATGAGAAGACAAAGCCACAGAAATAGGGACAGATTTTAAATTCTGTTCTTATAAACTTAGACATTTGCTAGAATAACAGGATTGCATTTTCTGAAGGTTATGAAGTCTGGAACTCAAATGCATGTCATTATTTAATTACTTTAATCCATAGATCATTCCAGTGATTTGTCAAAAAAAAAAACCAATGAGGAACAGATCAAAAATATGAGGCAAAAATCTGGACATTCTGCAAAAATCTGCATAGCTGAGAGGTTTGGTGAGAGGTAATGGACTGATATTCCTTGCTTGCTTATTTTATTTATTTTAGTTAATTTATGTTTCCACTAATGGAAGTATTTTAAGTTTGACTATCCATTTACTGCACAACTGCTGCAGAACAAATTTATGACATCTTTCTTTAAATAGTTTTATCTTGGGCAGTTGTATATAATTATTACAGCATTCAGTTTTACAAACTCATAATTGTAATTGGTGTTTTTATCTGTAACTAGTTGGCGGTGTCCTGATACCTGAGTGTTTACAACACTAACCTGTGACAAGTTGTATATTTTTGGTGTTATGAAGCTATCTTTCTTTTGATTACATTATACTTTTACTGAGTATTTGATAAGTTTAGACTTGACTGTCTGTTTACAGCATAACAACTACTGTGGAACAGTTTTTTCTTATAACCTCATTTGCAGTGCATGGAGTGTGGTGATTACATTCTAATATCTGAAAAAAGACAGATCAGTTAAACACTACTGTAGTGTGAGATCTGATCTTAACAAATGTTAAGCACCCCCTGCTTAACTTGTTAAGGGTGAGTCTCATACCAGGCAGACTGATCTGTCTGTATTAACCAGCAAACAACAGCGAAAATTTGTTTCTCCCTGCTGTATGTGCTGGTAATGGGTCCCTGACTTCCTCTATATAAGCTTAGAGACAGTTGCTAAAGTATCACGATTTATGTTAGCCTGCATTTTCTGAAGTCTGAAACTCAAATGCATGTCATTTAGTCACTTCAATCCTTGGTGATTTGCCTCGCTCGCTCTCAAGGTGAATTTCTTGGCGTCCATGTCTTGAACACATAATAAGCAGGTTATGATCGGTGACCCAGTCTTAATCCCGTGTGTTAGACACATTTGTCTTGGGCTGATATCACAAACTTAGATTTATAATAGGTGTTAGATACTGAATTGAACTTGGAATTAGCAGATAGTATATTGTTACTGGACTAACTCATTACAGGACATCTAGTGTGGTATATTTTAAATAGCTTTATATTATTTTATTCCATTTGAATGTTTTCAAAGTTTGTGAGTTTCCAGCTAAAAGAAACATCCTGTTTCTGCAAAGTTACTACACAAATTTATATACTATCCTAAATGATATCCACTCAGTTCTTATGCACTTGAAGATCTTTCTAAATATGTTATTGTATAAAAGTGCTACATGTGGTATTTATGTTAAAAACAAATGAACTCACTTTGATATATGTTGTCCAAAGTATACTAAATTACAAGACTTACTAAGTATAATCAAAAGCAGATGATCAAGCATTCCTCAGGAATGTTCATATACTTATAATGCAGCACTAAGAACTGTTAGTGAGTATGTTAGAGCATGGATTGCAGATATTAAAAATTAAGTATAAAAAATGCAATATCACAGTGCTCATTGAATGTGAGTGAAACTATTTCTCATGAAGAAACAAAATTTGAGCAATGTTAATTCTGGGAGACATATAAAGGGAGTAGAAGTGTAGATTACTGCAGTGATCAGGAAAGGGATTTGGGTTTAGGGAGTGGGAGTGTAATTTAGGGTTAGGAAGCAATTGGAAAATTTAGGTTTGTGGGTAAGGGAGACAGCACTCTGGATAGGAACTGACTAGGAGCCTTGGGTTAGAGAGCTTTGGTAAGGTTATACAGATTTATAGAGGTGGGTGCTGGAGGGCTAAGCAGTAATGGGAGATCAGGCTAGTGGGAGTTAAAGCACTTATGTTGTGAGCTAAAGCATGCGAGAACTTGTAGTTGACCTAAAAAAGTCAATAAAATACCCCCAAAGGTCCTGAGAACATGTTGCACTATACTATAATACAATATATACATATGTATGTGTATATAATATAATATAATATAATATAATATAATATAATATAATATAATATAATATAATATAATATATTATAATATAAAAAACAGTAAAATGCCTTCAATGGTCCTCAGAACATTCCTACTATGTTGCACTATCATATAATATCATATAATATAATAAATTGAGGCCAGTACTAATAACATGTTTAATAATCTGCTACAGAGTGGAATAGTCCCAAATAATGGAAAATCTCAGTAATATTTAAAAGGCAATATAAACAAAGCTACAGATGACAGACAAGTCAGCTTAACACTAATTCTGTCTAAATATTTTCAGAGATGTTTATTGGAACTGATGACTAATGGAACTCAAAATTTGGCTTTACTGGATTTAAATCAACAAGGCTTCATTAACAGAAAGTCAACCTTTTCAATTTGGTTGACTTTTATGCAACAATCTCTATGGCTATGGATAAAGGAATAACAGCAGGAGATGTGTTTTTGGATTTAGCCAAAGCTTTTGACTCCTTAACTCAGACATTCTTAAAATCTTGGCAAATAACAAATTCATCATGTACATATTACAATGGATAATGACATGGTTTATGGATAGGAAGCAGGCTGCATGTATTCAAATCAGACTGTCAAACTACTTTCATATGACGACTGGGTTCACACAGGGTTCACTTATTGGCCAGTAATTATTTTAATTAGTATTTGCAACATTTCCAAGAAATATGAGTTGTTGAGTAAGTAAACATGCAGATGACTGTAAAACTGGATTTAGAATCTTAGACAGCAAGGATTCTGACATGATAGCTTCCTGTTTAACATAAATTAAAAATTGAACAGAATGGTCAGGCCTGTCATTTAGCACAGACAAATGAAAAGTGGTGGATTCTGGAAAATTTTATATTTATCCATATTTTTTTCCTGCAGTCTGTTATTGCTGGAGAAGTAATAATAGGATAATGATGTCAGCAGATTTATCCCTTGGCAAGCATGGTGATGATATTAAATGCAGAGCAATGATACAACTAGGTAATATGTTAATATTACATCCAAACATGAAAAATGTATGCTTGATCTATATAAGCCTTATTTATCCAGTATTCGGGAGTATAATAGTACGTGCTCTATATATACTTCAAACCAGCTAAAAGAAATAGAGACAGTCCAAAGAAAATGTACAAAAAGAATTGCTTTAATATTGGAATAAGATCACAAAATGAGATTTGAATACACTCTTTTTATTTACCTTACTATATATATATATATATATATATATATATATATATATATATATATACATATATACACACACAGACACACACACACACACACACACACACACACACACACACACACACACACACACACACACACACACACACAGACACACACACACACACACACACACACACATACACACACACACATACACACAAATATATATGTATACACACACACACACACACACACACACACATAGATATATATATATATATATATATATATATATATATACATATATACATGCATACATATGTATATATATATATATATATATATATATATATATATATATATATATATATATATATATATATATATACATACATACTACAGAGGAAAACTCATTAGCATACAGAACATTCAATTAAATACAGTATTAGGTTTTTGCCCCCCTACCTTACAAAAAAAAACTGTTTTATTTTACATGCGCTGAGCTTAATCCTTGATTATGAGCATTGTTTAGCATGATTATTATCAATGGTTTGGATGCTGATATTTTGGCTGCTTGATTTAGAGGTATGTCATATACTGTTTCTGTCCCAAAACCACTCTCATACCATGAGCAGAGTTGATTCTTTGATTTGACTGCCAAGGGCTTCAAGTATGTATCTATTTCTTATAGGTTCATAGGTTCATAGGTAGGTACTAGGCTATTGGCCCTAGAGCCTATATAAGCCTAGCCAAATGGTACCCTGGCTTTTGCCAGCCAAGAAAATTATTTTCCTGTGCCCCTGTCAAGCAGAGCCACAAAAGTGATCCCCGGGGTGAATTTCCTATCTCCCATCCAATCATCAAGATTTTTCTTGAAGAGTGCTAATGAGGATCTTTGTTTGATATAGATAGGTAGTTTGTTCCAGAGTATGGGAAGTCTCTGGGACAGGAATCTATCCCTCCAGCATGTTCTGTTTATTGTGGTGACAAGGTTTAGGTCCCTAGAGCGTGTAGCTCAGAGGGATTGGGATTTCTTTATGTGGAGCATGTCCAACAGCTCTGGGTTTGACATAGCTTTGTATGTTAGGCAGAGATCACCTCTGAGTAGGCGATATGTGACAGAGTAAAGCTGGAGTTTTTTGAGACGGTCTGCATAGGGCATCTGTTTGAGGCCAGTAATCCTCTTTGTGAGGTATTTCTGTGGCCTTTCCAGTTGTTGTAGATGTCTTGTGAGGTACATGCCAAAAGGGGCGTTGTACTCTATAATGGGTCTAATGAGTGATGAATAGAGGGGAACAATGACCTCTTTTTTCCTGGATGAGAAACCTTTTGTAATGAGGTGTGCCACGTAGAAGGATTTCCTGACTACTGTGGCGATGTGATCATCAAAGGAGAGACTACTGTCTACCTGTGTCCTGAGGTCTCTTATCACACTTTTGGTGTTAAGTAGACTACCACCTATGTGGTAGTTCATGGGTACAGAGTTTTTACCAAAAGGAATGACAATGCACTTTTTGGCTTTGAGCATGAGGCCATGGCTTTGACACCAGGCATCTGTCTCAGTGAGGCCCTTTTGTAGGATGTCCACATTGTTAGGAATTTTGATTATGGCTCCTAGTTTGCAGTCATCTGTGGACTTTGTTAGACAAAGACCTTCTGTGTTAGCCTGTACTTCAGAGAAGTAGATACCAAACAGGAGAGGACCTAGGACTGAACCCTGTGGTACTCCACTTGTCACTGGTCTGAAGTTGGATTTAGAGTCTGCTACTTTCACAGTGTGGGTTCTGTCAGTGAGCCAGTTGGCAAACCGTCTTGTGACATAGGGATTTATACCTAGTTTAGTGAGTTTGTCTATAATTCCAGAGTGGGGGATGGTATTGAAGGCCTTGGCGAGATCTAGATAGGCTGTGTGAACCACCTTACCCTCATCTATGGCTTTGGTGACCTCTTCAAAGAAGTCTATCAGGTTTAGGAGACATGATCTGCCTTTTACAAACCCGAACTGGATAGGGTCCAGAGTTTGGAGATTACCAATGTCATTGTTTATAAGTTCCATGATGATGTGCTCCATAGCCATGCAGACCAGGGTCATCAGGCTAATGGGGTGGTAGTTCCTGGGGTCCGTGGTGGCTCCCCCTTTGTGGAGTGGGATAACCGTTGCTGTGCACAAAGCCTGAGGTGAGGCTATGATTGAACATGGTACTTAGGTAGGGTGCCAGTTTGTTCTGTAGTTCATTTAGAACGCAGCCTGGGAAGTTGTCAAGTCCCATGGATGCTGTGCTCTTGGCTTTGGAAAGTGTGTTTAATACCTGTTTATTTCTTAAAAAAGAACTTCAGAATAGTCTGCTTGAATAAAACCCATATCACTCATTAATAAGTCCAGCCGAGCAAAAAAAAAAAAAAAAAAAAACACACACACACACAAGGGAACTTGAATATCCAGTAATAATAATAAAAATAAAGGATGCAGCCATGAACAGTCCAAAGCCCAAGTAGGATTTAATACAACCTTCTGCACATTTTATCTCTAAATGCACACATTCAAAACAAATGAAATCAATTGCTTTAAATAAGATCATCTCTACCTCTGTTAATAGCTTGCCTCTTTGTATCATCATTTCCCCAGTTAACCACATATATAGTCCTTGGCTTTATTATTTAACTCAGTAATGTAATCAATTGTAGTCTACCTTGGTAAAGAACAGCTCAGGACTCAAGGCAAATTATTTCTGGGTTTACAACAATTAATGACTTTCTCTCAGACAACTTTGTCTTTCTTCAGTTAAAAGAAACAAACAAAAAAGAGTAAAATATCTCTAAGAAGTCTTCCCCAACAGCATACAAGAATATGGCATATTTGTACATTTTGACATTTTGCAGTTAGTACACTCACTCTAAGGAATAAATTACATTTCTGGATCAAAATCTTCAAGGTGTTCCTCTAAATTTCCTTCATTACTTATTTTACTTATTTATTTTATTTTACATTTTTGATTGGGTTTGTCTGACTGAGCTGAGAGACCCATTTTCAGCAGAGACCCGGGGAGAAAAGCTTCACAGTAGAATACAGTTTTTTAACAGAGAAAAATAAGCACAATAAGCAAGTAATTAATATACAATATATACATACAAAGTGAGTATAACTTTACATAAGAATTTGGTATGTAGGTTGAGAGATGAGTAGACATAATATCAAAATACAACAATACATTAACGCTAATCAGCAATGAGGTAAAAAGAACCTGTTATTATTTAGGCAAATAATAGATTATGCAGAGGAGAAAAATTAGAGTAGTTGAGCAGAGGGGTGCTGTCTAATTGAGATCAAAGACTAAGATAAGATTGTGAGTTTTGATAATAGCTGAAGGAAGAGGGTGTATGAGATTAGGTGAGAAGGGGGGTAAGTGAGAAAGGGAGGAGGTAAAACTGTCTTAGAGGCATGAAAGAGAGTTCCTGATATTTGCAGTTGAGCTTGTTGTGTTTTTTTTTTTTGGTATTATTGAACTACAGAAATTATTGAAACCAAGAATAATCATAGGTTAATAGGTAGTTACTAGGTACACAGTCTATGAGACCACTAAGGAGTCTACCCTAAAGTCCCAGTTGTGCAAAACCACTGTCTGGTTAAGTGACTTGCTCCAGGTTGCACAGTAGACAAATAAAGAAGCTTTAGTCCTCTGAGCTATCCACCATACTATTCACTTCTGTAGATGCATTTCACTGCTCTGCCACAATGAAGCATCTGCACATCAAGCAAATAAGATAGACATTGTGGATATAGTTAATTTCTATGTGATCTTTGCTAAGACTGAACTCATAGCCATCTCAGTAGTATTTAAAATGTATAATCCATTCTATGCATATATAATCCATGATATACATATATAATTCTGATTTATTTAAGGCACTTCTACAATTGAAGTCAGCTGTTATATATGCAAGATGCATTTAAAAATATATATAACCTATACTGTAGTAATTCTGACTTATATTAGGCCCATATCAATTTACATCTCAGTTATTCTGCAGTCAAAGTCCATATGTCAGCTAGTTCTATCCATCATGACCTTGTCAACTATAAGACTATGATTCAGCACCAGCCAGTCATTACATTCCTTAAATAGGCATGGCATGTCCATTCTCCTTTAAAAAAACTCTCTTTTCCTTGGGACTTAAATTTCATGACTGTCAGGCTTGCTCATCTTCTGGTAAAGCCTGATGGTTTAATAGTCTTGAATTTCATCTTTTGGAAGATATTTTTCTTGGCACCCATCACCTCTATTCACAAGATTCTGGAATATCATATTATTTATCAAGAATTATATCACTGATTTCTCATTCAGACTGAGTATCTAATTGACATTGTACTTATTGACATTTTCTCTCAAAAGTGGTGTCAAAATTGTCCTTGTCTATTCATTGGTTTGCTTTGTTAAGGTAGAAATTAGAGGGGAAAAGCCCTTTCTAGTTTGTGGTGCACCATAAGGTTGGATTCTTCCTGAAGTAAATGCATCAATTCAGGAAACAGTGGTTTATCTGTTTCTTCCAGACAGAGAAAGGGAATAGCAATTGCTAAGCAAAGTATTTCCAATGTCCTACTAAATATGTAAAGTTTATAGTGGGCAATTTTAACTGCAATTTGAGAAAGGAGATGGAAAAATAAGACATGGAAGTAAAAGAGTATTTATTAATCTGAAAGGATTGAAAATAAGAAAAATATAGTGAATATAAAAGGAAGAATTTTAGAAATGAAATATAGCACTTTTGTGAATTGAAAAGATAGGAAAACTTACAGGTGGGGTAGACGTCTGAGATTTCAGATTGTAGAGTAGTATGAGCTGGAATAGGGGAGGACAGAGAAGTAATTAAAGAAGTTAAAGGAATACAAATATTGACTGGAGAGATTGCTAAACAGTTGAGCTGAAGCAGGAATGATGAAAATATATCATGAACATTGGACAGATTGGTTGAGTGCTTTAAGTAAAAATACCAAAAATATTTTGATTATAGAAATAAGATTGAAGTGAAAGAATAGGAGAGTATATAATAGAATCATAAAAGCCATGAAGAACTAGAACAATGTGGTGACAGAATAAGAGAAATAAAAAAGAGAGAAAGAGAAAGTTAAAAACATTGTTTAGGCAAAGGAAAAAAAGGCAGGTTCACTGTTTATGGAGAAAGAGAAAAAAATTAGAGAAGGAAGAATGGATGCAATGCTTATAGAGGAAGTACTAGAAAGAAATATTGGAAAATGTGGAAATGTTTATGTATATAACATATGAAAAGGAAACAATGCAAGAAGTATGGATTATGAAAAACATTTCTGAAAATGTTAAAAAAATTCTAGAAAAGGAGATTTTTATAAGATAAATTGAAGGAACAATGAAAGAAGAATGGAAAAAATCTGCACCAGGTTTAGATGGATTTGGTTGATTTGGTTATAAATGTTATAAAGAGATGAATGAAATTCAGAAATTAATAATCCATAAAATATTAAGTTAATGGATATAGAAAGGAATAACACATTGAGGGATTTGTGGCGAAGTAATTACGTTCATAAGGGAAAAAAATGAAAGAAAATATATAGAAAATGGAGATCAATAACACTGGGAAATACAGATTATAAAATCTTTATGAAGAAAAAAAAAGGATGCATGAAAATATTGTACTGTTGCTCAAACTCTTTAATTCAAAGACATGCATCTGGAGCATTTCTCCCCGGGCCTCTGCTGAAAATCGGCTTTGTTGCAAGTTGGACTTTCCCGGTTAACAAATGTTTAATAAATAAAATAAATAATTCTCTGCAATATTATTGCCAAAGACAAGTAGAGCTGGTCTATGAAATCCTTCAGCCATGCCAACAAAGTATGCCCAAACACAGTGAAAATATGGCCCTTGTAATTATGTACAAACATGCACACACAGCCAGCACTTGTAATAACATTCAAATGCACAATAAACTCTTCTAAATACTGTACTCTGTGAAATATGTTTTGAAATGACTGTAGTTCGTGAAATAAATGTATTGTAATACTGCACAAGCTTGCAAACACTTTGTATACTTAATATCTCAAATAGCTTTAATTAATACAAAAAGTAACTCATAGTAAAAAATGCTGTTGCTTTCCTCATTTTATTCATTTTATGTGATTCAGACTTTATTGCAGCCATTTTCCTAACTATTTTGAATATTTTTATTAATATGTTGCAGTTTCAGACATTTTGTTTAACTAGAAATTCATTTTGAGTGTTCTGAGTGCTTTGTTTTATATTCTTTGAGTAAGAGATCATTTAAGTAAGTTTTGGTACCTGAAATTTGTTTCTGACCTGTTTTCGCGAGTTGTATGTGCAGGGAACTGAATGCCTCTTGGTCCTGAATCTGGATCCCATTCTGACACCACATCACTCGCCTTGGTTTACAATTGAAGACGAACAGGTGGGATAGTTCGTTTATATGCTTTATTACATAGAAACACATCAGGATGGATAACAGCAGTTCAAAATATAAACAAACATTAACTGACAGGCTACACAGACATGCATGCTTACATCTAAACAGCTTACTGCAAAATGGCAGTCAGGCTCACACATGCTCAGTATTCATACACTTGTGCAAGCCCCTAGAAAGCTTCTTAAAGGTATACACATATTGATCTACAGGTGACTTGAATGCTCATATCAGGACAGACAGAACAGAATATGATGATTGCCTGGGTCCACAGGAGTGGGGCAAAAGGAATAAATGAGAGGCCATTCTAGACTTCTGTCTGGCAAATGGATTGATAGCAGCCAACACTTGGTTCAGAAAGTGAGACAGTCACAAAATCACATATAAGACGGCCATCATGCAACTCAGGTAGACTTCTCCTGGTAAGAAAAGGGCACTAAGGAAGAATCAGTGATTGCAAAATCATTCCCAAGAAAACAGTCGGCCCACAATATAAAGGACTGGTTGCCATAATCAGTTGCAAGAAGTGGTCAGAGAAGGCTCTAAGGTCAACAGAGACCAGGCTGAAGACTTGGAAGTTGACTGGAGAGAAAGTACAACAATTCAAGGGATTACTTGGGACTCTAGCACCCCAAGAATAGGAGGAAATAGGTGGAGTTTTACCAAAATGGCAGCACCTCAAAAACAGCATGTGTGAGGACTGTAGAATAGATATATATGGCAGAGCCAGGTATGGAAATAAGGTAAATAAAGGAAAGCTGGTGGTGAAATGTAGAAGGAAGTCATCAAAAGAAAGAAAGACTGCAGAAAAAAGTGGGAGATAGAAAAAATGAATACTGGTTGGCTAACAAAGAAGCTAAGAAAAGAGTTGCAATAGCAGAGAACAGGGCATGAGAAGCACGCTACCAGCTTCTGAAAAGTGATTCAGTAGGTGGCACAAAGTAACTATAGCAGGTTGCAAGGCAAAGACAGAAAGATAAAGAAGCAGGTGATTATTGATTGTTGATTGGTGTCTCAGGATGACTCCACCTTCCTTTCATAGGACAGTAAAATCCAGAAGATTTACCTTATTTATTATTTATTTATTTATTTTACATTTGTTTACCTGGAGAGTCTGACTAGGCATAAATCCCGTTTTCTGTGGAGGCCCGGGGAATAAAGCTCCACAAGGTTAGCACAGAAAATGAAATATACAGGTTGTTAAAGTACAGTAGAAATAAAGAAGGAGGTACTATATACTATTACAGCAAGTAATCATAACAAAAGGTACCTTACTCTAGTTGCTGAGAGATTTCCCTCCAAAAGGGGTGCACTGAGGGAGGTGAAGGAGGGTAGTTAGAGCTTTGGCATGCTGGTTGGGTCCTGTGTCCTTGGCATGACATTGCCCATAGACAACTGCAGCAGTAATGAAATTTGTTCATGTAATATTTAAGATTTAAGTCATGGTGGAAATGCAATGGAGTAATGAGAGGTAGGGTATTGAAGGGTGAGGGAGCTGAAGTTGATAGGTGTTAGTAATTTAGACAGAGTAGGGGTAGAGGTTTGGAGACCCTTATGTGATGTGACCTGCTGTGTGGCAAGTACAGACTGATTTGATGTGGAGAAACTGTTTTTTAGGTTTAGCTCTGGGGGGGGGGGGGGGGGCAGAATGTAGTTCCTTTAGGTGGGGCAGGAGGGATTCCCATATTTTAGGAGCAAAGATAGAGAAAGAGTAGTTGGTGCAGTGTAGCCTGTTTTCCGG
Source organism: Protopterus annectens (assembly GCF_019279795.1). Lineage (NCBI taxonomy): Eukaryota > Metazoa > Chordata > Ceratodontiformes > Protopteridae > Protopterus > Protopterus annectens. Next base: position 812,988,875 of record NC_056746.1, read on the forward strand.
GGATTGGAGTAGGGGGATTGTTTGGGACAAGCACCTGAAGTTGTACTATGCATATCTGGTATAAACCTTGGCAGCTTGTAGTGGAAATGAGTTAAGGTGGAGAAATATAAAGATAAGACTGCCTAGTAGCAAGTCTATTCTGTGCTGCACTGAGAGATATTTGGCATTTCTGAGGGTGAGTCAGTAAAGGATGAGTTAGTAAAGAAATGACAAATTTTATTTTCCATAGTCTGGAGTATGGAGGAGTTTTTATTTGAGGCCGAGTCTGTTATGGGTAGTCCATATTCAACTTGGACCAGAAGGATTCCTTCACGTATAGCAGGTCTGCTGACACAGAAGTGAAATGAGTTAACTTTTGCTCTTGATTTCTCAGTATGGGTATGGAATATTAGTGACTAGCCAACCCACAAACTGAACTATTTGAAGAAGTTGGTTGTTTCTATTGGTGTGCAACAAAGGGTGGTTCTACTGAGTGACTTTGGTGACTTTTTACATTTTCAGGTGGTACCAAATAGTACTCAAGTATTAGTATTTGCTTAATTTACAGTGTTAGTCTTTTTTAGAGTTGAATGATCTCTGGAGAATTTCTTCTCAAAAGAGATCAGAAGAAATGACTGAACTGATACAAGATCATGTCATGGAGATATGGATGGGTTGTCTTGAACAGAAAGGACGGAGGTGAAAGAAATAGTATATTGTGTGAATTGCCTACTCCTTGGATCTATGAAAGTACTTTAAAGATGCTACACTTAGTAAGCCATGAAACTGCTTACCTGAATGTATAGTGGAAAGGCAATGTACTGTGGCATTCAATAAGGCATAGAATAAAGGGAAATGAGTGAGGGAGGAGATAAGACATGCTAAGTGTTCTTAAAGGGCAAACAAGATATGCTTATCATCAGCTTTATCCATTAGGTAAATGTAACACAAGTCCAGATGATGGACAATAGAAAGGTGTGCAAGATGGAGGGGAAAGACTATAGATACCAGAAGAGTTCATTACAATAGAGACCAGAGGAGGCATGGAAACATGATATGCCCAAAATATTATTTCAGGGAGATGTGATGGAGTAACCCTGAACATAAAAGAAAAGGTGAAAGGAGGGGACACATGCAGTAGATTGTAAAAATGAACTACTCTCATCACCTCCACAAGAAGAATGAATCTACAGATTCAAGAGGCAGTAGGAGAGTAGAAGGAAGAATAAGGAGAAGGTAGATATGGCAGAACTGGGCACATTATTTCAGATCTGACCTTGCCCATAATCTGTAGAGTGAGAGTATTACATCCTAATTCCTGGGTTCTCTGCTTCTATTAATGCAACTGTGTACCACATTGACTTTTGCGACTGCTTTATTAACTTTCCAGCTAGCTGTATATTCAAGTTAGGACAGTTGTTACTGTATATTTTTCTGATTATATTTGTATCTATTTGTCCATTCCCAATTATAATAATTATTCCAAAATGTATGCACAATACCTTGCGCTTCTTACCACTAAATTTACACTACCACATTTCTGCTCAGGCTGTTAGTCTTTTTAGATTCTTTCCTAAATTGGTCATCCTGTCCTGTATTACTGCTCCTCTTCTGGTGGTAGCCAAAGAATTTTAACCCTGTTTGTGGTACCTGATAGAGGCATACTGAAAAGCACCTATCCCACCATTACTTACCACCCTCTCATTTGACAGAACACCCTTTCCTAGCACCAGTCCTCTTGGTAGGTGTTTCAGTACCTTTAAGAACAACTGTTTGAGATTTGGGCTTTTATCTTAGGTTTCCTCAACACCATGACTTTATTTTTTCATAGCACATTTGTCTGTATAACACTCTCTCTTCTTAGCCAATCTTCTCATATACCTAGGTATACTTACTTTTCTCATATTCATCAATCATGAATTCATTTGTAAGTGATGTATCTAAATATTTTCTTTTGTTTCTACCTCTGTACACAATCTGTCTTCTTTATTTAATTAATCAGGTATTGCCTTTTCCTTCCTCATTTTTCCACGTGTATCTAAAAACATCCATAATATTCCTCTTTTGTGCCCATAGCAAAGTCCCTTTTCATCTTTGAAGTCACTTTCTTGATCATACTTACACTCCAACCTGGCTTAATTTTTTTCATATCTGATAATGTCTTCTATTATAGTACCCTTGAGTCACAATGGCTCTGTCTTCATTTTGTTTTTCTTTTCCTTGATCTTCCAATCCTTTCCAGCTGCTCTGTTTTGATACCTCCAAAATCTGATTTATCCCTGTTACCTCTTACCTCTTCCTAGTCACCATTAGCTTCCTTGTCATTTCTGCTATTTCCATAAATTGCATTCTTGTAATTCCATATCAGAAATTTGTTCACCCTTTGTTCTTCTCAGTGTGAATAATATAGTACTAGCTACTCTTTTTCTTGAGACACACTCACCTCAGCCTCCTCTCATCCCTGTAACTTTTACAGTACACTATCCAAAATCATATACATCTTGGTTCTTTCCAGAGCTTCTTGTAAAAAGTTCCTAAAAAGTTCCTCTGTCTATTTTTTAAGTATATCATTTTCCTGGCTGCATTTGAAGTTTGGAGGAACACTGTTGCGTACTGACCATGTAAGCAAAGTTAATCTTTTCACTACGCATCAGTCTTGTTATTTTAGATTGGACTTGATTTACCATGCGGAATAACTGCTACCCTGCACTGCAATGTATACTTAACATGCCATTAGTTTTATGAGACAGATTAAACAATAGTAACCAAGGCAGTCAGCCATAGGCCTGTTACATGATTACCACATCAGAAATGAAAATTAAGCCTAAAAGCTACCTGAATTACCATTAAAACATTGAATTCCCATGACAGATTGACTGGTTTTGATCAGTTTTTGTACTACTTCAAATAAATGCAATAAAAAGAAAGAAAGATATTCAATAGAGGAAAAGCCGGCAATGTGAAAGCGTGTCACAGCAGGTTATTGGCAATCTCCGATTGGTAATATCCAACAGATAAGATGAATACTCTAGCAGGCAGAGCTGGAAAAAGTAACAGCCTCTCTCTCTACTTCTATCTCTCTCATTAGTTTACTACAACCAGCTTCTCTGTTCACCAATGCCCACTATAGACCTGTATGCTAAACCAGTACACCATCCCCTATGTACAAGCCTACATCTAGTTTCATATGCTGCTTCCACAGCTTTACTCAATATTTTGAGCTTCAACAGGTCACCATTGAAAAACTGAAGAAATTACTACAAACCCTGCTAAATTATAGAATAAAATGTTCTGATGGGCTTGCACTGAAGTTCCTGAAGGCATAACTTGCATGTGTATCTCTGTCTTTGCAGTACATTATTTAAGGTCAGTATCCATCAAATACTCACTTGTTTGCTGGAAAGCAACTAGTTGTTCTCATTTCCCAGAGAAACCATTGAACAAGTAAAAATGTATAGGCTACTTAGTCTTTCTCAACCCCTTTCTAAAACCCTAGACAGGGCAGAGTCAAGTCACCTAATACCCTACCTAACAGCTGTCAATGAGTTAATTATTTTATGTCCACTTATATGTTTTATATATATATATATATATATATATATATATATATATATATATATATCTTCTTCTTCTTCTTTTGGCTGCTCCCATTAGGGGTCGCCACAGCAAATCAACTGTTTCCATTTCTTCCTGTCCTGTGCATCTTGCTCTGTCACACCAACCACTTGCATGTCCTCTCTCACCGCATCCATAAACCTTATCTTAGGCCTTCCTCTTTTCCTATTACCTGGCAGCTTCATCCTTAGCATCTTTTTCCCAATTTATTCTGCATCCCTCCTGCTGCACATATTTACTTTAGCTTGGTCCCTCTGTCTAGCCAATCGATACCAGTCCTTTTCTCCCTCCTTAGTGTCCAACCTTTTATAAAACTCTTCATACGCCTTATCCTTAGCCTTCTCCACCTCTCTCTTTGCCATGCACCTCATCTCCTTATACTCTTGTCTACTTTCTTCATCTCTGTGACAATCCCACTTCTTCTTCGCCAACCTCTTTCTCTGTATACTCTCCTGTACTTCTTCATTCCAACACCAGGTCTCCTTGTCCTCCTTCCTCTTTCTAGATGTCACACCAAGCACCTTTCTAGCCATCTTTCTTACTAGCTCTGCTGTAGTTACCCAGCTATTCGGTAACTCTTCACTGCCACCCAGTGCCTGTCTCAACTCTTCCCTGAACATCACCTCACAATTACCCTTTTTCAATTTCCACCATTTGATCCTTGGTGCTGCCCTCACACTCATCCTCCTGTTCTTGATCACCAATGTTATCTTAAAAACCACCATCCTATGCTGCCTAACTACACTTTCCCCTGCCACCACTTTACAGTCTCCAATCTCCTTCAGACTGACCCTTCTACATAAGATATAATCCACCTGTGTGCATCTTCCTCCACTCTTGTATGTCACCCTATGCTCCTACCTCTTGTTAAAACACGTATTCATCACAGTCATGTCCATCCTTTTCACAAAATCCACTACCATCTGACCTTCTGCAGTCCTTTGTTTAACACCATACCTACCCATCACTTCCTCATCCTCTCTGTTCCCTTTACCAACATGCCCATTGAAATCTGCTCCAATCACCAGTCTCTCACTCTTGGGTACAGTCATCACCACTTCATCCAACTCACTCCAAAATTTTTCTTTCTCATCCATCGCACACCCAACTTGTGGAGCATATGCGCTAACAACATTCATCATTACACCATCAATTTCCAGCTTCATAAACATCACTCTATCTGACACTCTTTTCACCTCCAAAACACTCTTAAAATACTGTTCCTTCAGGATAATGCCTACTCCATTTCTCCTCCCATCCACACCATGATAAAACAATTTGAAACCACATCTGATACACCTAGCCTTGCTCCCCTTCCATCTGGTCTCTTGCACCCACAATATACCAACCTTCCTTCAATCCATCATATCAGCTAGCTCTCTCCCTATACCAGTCATACTGCCAACATTCAAAGTTCCGACCCTCACTATCACAGTCCTAGCCTTTACCTGCCTTTGGGCATGCCTTCCCCCTCTTCTCCTCCTTCGGCCAACAGTAGCCCAATTTCCACCAGCATCCTGTTGGCCAACAGTACTGGTGGCAGCCATTGTTAATCCGGGCCTCGACCGATTCAGTATGCATATCTATACTGTTGTCTGTATGTAGGATTTGCCAAAATTTTACACTGGATGCCCTTCCTGACGCAACCCTCCCCATTTATCCGGGCTTAGGACCGACACAAAGAAATGCACTGGCTTGTGCATCCCCAGTGTCTCCTGCTGATAACTGCTGATAACCAATGAATAGTCATTTCCATTTTTTGAATGTTTATATTAGAGTGATTGAATAGTGTACCATTTATTTTACTACATTATCATTTTTGAAGAAGTCCTAATGATCAATAAAGGATGAAAGCACTTAAGCATCAGTTCAGCCTACAAGTGTTTTTTTGTTTCTCCGTTTAACAACTAAAAGCTCTTTAGTTTTATATATATATATATATATATATATATATATATATATATAGTTCAGACAACCACCTCCAGCACTCAATAATAATAAAAATCCACAATCAGAAGCCGCATGTAAGGATTTAATGGCAGACAGATACACCCACAGACCGGTTTCACTGCATGGCGTCATCCTTTTAGTGTGACTGGCTGTGGTCCAAGTAGGATAAAACAGTAACTGCCATTGGCTTGAAGTAGCAAATAAAAATGATGTGTAGATTTCTACTGAATGCCCAAAAGTTAACAGGAAAACAAGAACGTCGCACCACCAAAGGTAGACTATTCAACATAGAAAGCAAGCAAAGGAACAAGTCTGCCACCAAAGCTGATGTAAGTTAAAACAAAACAAAACTTTATTAAAATAATTAAAACTCTGGCTTGGAATGAGCTTGGATAAGTACTTTTGGTATAAACGTTTTTCAAATCCTTGATAGCAAGGCATAAAACACCCATTTAAGAGCATCAGAGAGCCAATTGCAACTGAACTAATAACTTCCAATCAAGTACTTCAAATCATACACACCCACTAGGGAAGTTGTTATCTCATCTCCTTCCTTTTAAGCCTTTTCCTTTTAATATAGGCTTTAAAGGGACTGCACCATTTAGTCCTGGTGGTTGATCAGCTCGCAGGTTCATAATCGGTTTGGCTTCTTCAATTTCAATTTGGTTAAATAGGTCACCACCTCGTGGTGTTTCATGAACTCGAGACAAAGCCATACATTTAAAAGAATGTTCTTTATTTGCACATAAGTGACTGTATAGAGCATTTGCTTCTTCTTTGTTTTTAATATCTGATTGATGTCGAAGAATACATTCTTTGAATATCCTATTAGTTTTGCCTACATAGTAGGCTGAACATGAATATGTTGCTATGTAAATAATATTTTTACTTGTACAGTTTGCATAACCATAATAAGAGAAATTCTTCTTTGTAGTAGGATGCACAAAGGTATTGGTGGTGTTGATTAAGGGACATGCCTTGTAAAATCCACATCTAAAGGTGCCTGTTCTTCTACACTGACGGGTATTCATTCCTTGCATGAACCCATTCTGTAAATGTCTGGCCTTGTGCACTGCCCATTGGCTGTTTGCTGTTTTCCATATCTGGTGAGGAATTATGTCAAACCACACAAAATAACAACATGGCCACCACGACTGCAGATGTTCAAAAATTGTTCTGATTTTAAACCATAGCCTTCCGAGTGGATGAGTGATGACATCATTCCCTCCAGTCTGTAGCACAAGACTATCAGGCTCAAGTCGATTGAACACTTGTCTTCCAACAACTGCAGGAGTCCGCTCCACTGCATACCTCTTCTTGCAATCCAATATACCTTCACACTAGATGTGAGGAAGCTCAAGTTGTAGTGGTTTTCACTTCTGGAGGCATGGCTGTCAACCCAGTGAATATAGGAATGGCCACACACCCACACTCTCAGTTGTCGCTCTCCTGCTCATGAAGCCATGTCACTGTCACAAGGTGGACGCGCCTACACAGGAAAGAAATGCAAACAGGTTACTACTGATGTTTGAGAGATGTATTGGAATAATACATATATATGTATATCATATGCATTACCTGTAAATGATAGCAAGAAACTGGTGGGGGATGCCTTGAAATGGCTCCACGTAGACAAAAACCCAAATTAGGCTTGTGCATTCATCAATGTGATAATGACCTCTACTCAACAGTGACAGCTGCTGAGAGTTTTACCTAACATGATAATGACTCAGTGCTATAGTGGAACTGCACTTATTGTTAATGTGACAATGAGCTGCATTTCATCACTTGAAAGTTATGCAAGCTCAGACACAGGCGATAATTGCTGCACATAACCTTTTGAGTAGGCATTCATTATAATTCAGTAGAAATAGTACATCATTATAATTCAGTAGAAATAGTACATCACTTAGATATTACTGAGTCCTTCCCTCAGTAGAAATAGTATATCACTTAGATATTACTGAGTCCTTCCTCCTACCACCTAATTTCCACACATGACTGACAAAGCGTGGAAAAATGCCCAAAATATATGTTAGCTGCAAGCTGGTAGAAGTCAGCAAGTAATAACCTTTACCTCACACAGGCAACTACTGAGCATAAGCAGAAATATAATAATACAAGGAGAAATGTCAGACTTACCTGGTTCATCCGTGTAAGAATTAGTCCAAAAAGTAGTAATTCAAGTTCTCACCTAACCACCCCTCTGGTTACAGTGAGACACAGCACTGTTTGTTATCCATCATTCCAACATTTCTTAAGACGTATTTATAATCAGTTTTCCTCAATACAGTATGTGCATATTGTTAACAGATAATAAATGATTCTTGAAAGCTGGATACATACAAAAAAATTATAATAACCATTACTTAAACCTGAGCTAAAGATAACTTATGCTTGTTACACAGTATCTGTACTACAATATTCAGTAGTCTGACCATGTATGCACATGCACTTCCCTGGTATACAAATTAATTATTTCCCCTAACATCTTCATTAATACATGTTACACACATGTCGCAAAATGAATCATTCACCCAAATGACCCCTTCAGGAAAAAGTTGATGTATGCACAAGCACCAGAATGAAATATTTCCCAAATGACTATCCAGTCACATTTCCTGCCATGTCCATGCACCATAATGAAACATACAGCCACTGTTTTGAATAGCACAAAAGCTGGCCAGTCTACCCCTTGGGTCATATGCCTCATTATCACTCCATCCACCTGTAAAAAAAGGGGAAAAAATTAAAACAATTCTCCCCTCTAAATGAACTACAGCCAAAATATGCAGATTCATCACCCTGTCTCCCAAGAGAGACCACTGTCATACTGATCACAAAGGCTTCCCATTTCACAAAGGAATACTATAATACTATGCAACCATCTGTTACCTGTGTTTGAAAAAATGCCACTTTTCACTTCCATTCCTAAACAGACAAGCATTTACCAGCCATCAGCATTAGTGTTATCTTGGAATCCATAAACCACCCATTTTTTACTTTGCAATCAAGTAATACTGTCAGTAGGTGTCTGTTTAATCAAACCAGAATCATTAAGCTGTCTCTGCTGCAAAAGACTATCTGGCTTTTATTAGATTCCCCATCCAATACCCGCAGTTGAAAACAGAAATATATGTGCAGGCCCATACTCAATATTTGGAGAAGAAACAACATAATGGAGGTAATCGCACTAATACTGACACTTCTAGACTAATGAGACTCATCTGCTTTGAGTGCCTGCGTTTGTTTGGTCCAATGAGATCAGTGTACCCAGGTAAACAACCTATATGTCTATTAGTGGTCGAGATGCAGAGAGTAATGGCTGCACAGGTGACACTGAGGAGACAGCAGGCCAGTGAGGTGTGTAAGGCTTAATAATACAGTAGTGGTCACATTTTTTGGGAAGGGGGCAGCAGTAGGGATGTTCATGTCAAAAATTTCTGGACATGTACATGAAAGTAAAATGCATGCAATTTAACCCCCACACACACACACACACAGCCATTCCAGAGTCTGATTACTTGGCTAGTTCTGCATTTCTCCCCAGTTACCATAAACACTGTTCAAAACTCTCAGTGTGAATAGTTTCTGCCTCACCTCTACAATGATTACAGATACTTGGATTTAATTTAAAACTTTTATTTCAAATTTTGTAGCACAAACACTGATAGACATTTGCTTTTCAAACCATCGACCCCTTGCACACATTAAAGTTCTTTAATTCGCCTTCCTGATCATAATAAATTATAATATATAATAATTAAATTATATCCCTTGTATAATATAGCATCATTTGTTAGAGCATGTTTTAAATTTATAGTTTTGAACATTTTTCCAGTAAGCAATGAAACAAAACATATGAATTAATCATGACAAAACTGCCCAAGTCAGGAAATTTCAACTAAAAAAGGCCACTCAAACTTCTGTCACTGCAATCCACCAATATCAGTCAATAACCTCAATCACTGCAGAAGTAAAAGTCATCTGAATAAATTCCACATTAAAGAGACCTGTAACTAATGAAAAGGTTGCTGCTAGCAACCAACTTTATATTTCACTGTTTCATCTACAAATTCAATGCATGCTGCTCTTGAAGAAGAAATAGCCTATGTTACATTACAAAAATGGTAAGCTGGTAATATTGCAATAGGGAATAGATGGAAAACTGAAAACAGGTTCATAGTTACTAGGTATCTCATCCAAAGGAGGACAAACTCAGGACTGCAGCACCCCTGTTATGAAGAAAAACAATAATGACAATCCTACAATATCCAGTATGTGTTAGTACCAACATTCACAACAACAGCAATCCAGTTACGACCGATTTGTCCAAATTCAAAGTAATATCAAAAATATCAACAAAGACCCAGTAATGGATGAATGGCAAAATTCAGATCACTTCACCCTCCCCCACCAAAAAAGGGAAGAAATTTCCTGGGAGAAGAAAATCAAATCAGTGGGACTTTTAACACATGAAATGCTGAAATAATGTTTCAAAAAGCATAACTGGTTCATTGTGCATCCTTGTGCATCTTAGATAATGCTCTGAAAATATACTCTTTCACACAGCTCAGATGATATGCACTAATACTGTCACAATCATACACACACACACACACACACACACACACACACACACACACACACACTCACTCACACACACACACACACACACACACACACACACACACACACACACACACACACACACACACACACACTCACTCACACACACACACACACACACACACACACACACACACACACACACACACACACACACACACACACACACACACACACACACACACACTCACACACACACACACACTCACCTAGTCATGCCACCTGTCCTCTCTTCCAAACTGACAACACTCCTTTGCTAACTCGTACTTCCCTTTGTTGCATAATTTCTGCTGCACATTCTTCTTTCTTCTGCAAACAGGAATTTCTTATTCTACACTCTCGCAAATGTCACTTGCATAAACTCAAACAAGTTAGAATTTGCTATAAATTTCTGGACCTTCCTGGTACAGACGTCAGAACTGCAGCACTTAAACTTTTTTTTTAACTGTCATCCAGTATCATGTAACACTCCGATTTTATGTAATCCATCTACTCCTAAAGTGTCTACTGCAGAGTTTCTGAATATGGGTCATTATCTCTTGAGTGGACAGTTTTAGGCTGTATGCCATCTGGCTACAAATTTCACCCTTCCTGAAATAATTGCAATCAAAATGCTGATTAAAAAAAGCTGGTACTTTTCCGTTAACAGGGCACAAGGGTATTAAGAATTGCTACCTTATTTGTTCATGTGCTTCTGAAACATATTATTTTATTCTTCAGTTTTTCCTTTCTCTAAGTGTTATACTGCGCTCCCTTCAGTTCTTTTTTGATTTGTTTATGCTGATAAGATATAACATACTTTCACACTGCACATAGCAAGAAGCCAAACCAATATCTGATATAGAAACCAGACACAGAAGTTCTGTATTTGGCAGTACAGCTCTACCATTTAACTGTGTTATATGGGTGCTCACCTATAGGCTCATCATAGAAATGAAAGAAGCAGAGCAAGTACTTGCCTAAAATATGCCTAGCTTTTACAGTTTACATAGCAGCTCACTATCATGCTCATTACAAAGTTGCAGCTTTCTGCATAAATAATGTACTGAAGACCTGAAGCACTGTTCCATTACTTATGCCAGAAGCGGAGGCACAGAAGATGGTACAGCTGTCCTTAGTCCGCAAATTCTGACGTATCATATCTTGCAGAGACTCTAGACTGCAATTTTTGGGGCACGTAACTCTTGATAGGATCTTTATAATGGCATAACAAGTGTTCAATTTCTCACCCTCTGTACTGTTGCAGCCAAAAGATATAATCGATACTAACTCCCGTAGTATCACATGACAGTGTGATGGACTGTTTGATCTCTGTTACTGCAAAATCTGGCTTCTGGTTTACTTTCACTTCACCCCAAACACCTGAAACAATCAACAAACATTCATGCGCACCACAACAAGCACTATTTATTATGCTGTCTGTAATAAAAAGCCCTGTGTATTTCCTTCTTCCTTGACCTGACATTGTAGTATAGTGGCAATCGTTTTACACCAAATACATTCTATCTAAGAGCACACCATGACACCACCACAAATCGCTCTTCATGATTGGCTAGTACGTAACTGAAGGCTGAGGGAACAAACACAAATTCAAGGACAGTTTTATTGCTCTTATAACGTTGGTAGACTAATACTTTGCATAAAAAACGAGAGGCATGGTGGGCTAGGTAGCTCCACAACAAAATGATGACAAAAGCAGAAATGGCAACTTGGATTGATTGCACAGTATAAAAAGGACACAATTCTCTGCAATGAACACTTACCTTACTGCAGATTTAAAGGAAAATCTCCGTTGCAGCTGTATGGCACTTGCCTTTCAGGGTTTCTCGCTGCCGTATTCTCTGTTGATGGATTAATTATCGCTGGTCTCCCGAAACGTTGCACAGAAATGTTCTGTTACAGTAGATAGAAGGATCCAGCAGCAGATGACAGAAAAAGAAAAGGAACTGTTACTGGAGGACCCTCTATTTATTGTGACAGAATGAAGTAAACTTAAATCTAGGGGTGGAGGTGTTAGGCAGATGGTGGCAGCCAATCGGATTCTTGGAATCCAAGTGCTTCCTGCAACACATACAGAATCAGCTTGCTGTGATCACAAGCAGATACACAGTGCATGGCAAGCTGATTTTCTTGTAAACTTTAAACATAAAACTGATGTTACTCCATACTGAAAACTAAGTTGAGAATGAAGTTTCAACTTAATTTTTAACAGTGGAGCTAAAACTTTACTGCAAAGTTACCGTCTCTTGTGGAAGGCACTCGGGTGGAACAGCATAGCTTTTCTAGCATCTCAGAGAGCGCTCGGCTGTAAGCACAAAGACACCTGAGAAAGTACTCTGGGTTAATATCACTACAAGCATACTAGAGAACTATCCCACTTCTACCCAATTACCTTTAACAATACTCTGTTAAATATCAACTGACATCCACTAAAAGTCCTTCCTCTGGATAATGCTGCTGAATTTTTTTAATTCAACATTCCTCCAAGTCCAAGACAATCTGGCTCCTTTCTGACATAGTAGAGTGAAAGCCAACCAGGTCAGTTGGCTCACTAAATTGACAAACAACTCATGAAAGCTAGGGACAAGGATTGGAAGTTATGGCATATAAGCAAAAAACCCACCAATTTCACTTAATACAAACAACTATGCAATCAAATAAAGCAGCTAGTCATCAAAAACAAACAAGAGCACTACATTAGCCTGCAGAATAACCATATGAAAAATCCAATAAAGTTTTGGCGGTCCATAAACTCACTATTAAACCTAGGCAAAAGTGAAAATCCCTCTCTTGATACAGACAGGGCCCCAGCTAAAATACCCTAATTTTTTAACTCATTCTTTTAAAACAGCATAGCCAGCCTCACCACCAGCTTCCCACATATCAATCCACCTCCACCAGACCCATCTGCAACTCCACGACCAAACTTCTCTGTCTCACCTATATCTACCTCCACAATAAAAAAAAAAAACTTCTTAAACTTAAACCTGGCTCTAACGGTCCAGAAAACCTACCACTAGAATTTCTACAACTATCAGCAGACTCTATAGCCTATCCCATCAGTATACTTCTAAACATATCCATTCAAGAATCCTTCATTACCACCATCTGGAAAAAAAACACTTATTCTCTCTCTCCACAAGGGTGGAAATAATAATGACATATCTAACTTCTGACCAATTGCCATCCTCTCACCCATCTCCAAAATCTTGGAAAAAATGCATTCATGGCCAACTACTTAACTACTGACAGCACCACAACATCCTCTCCCCAACCCAGCATGGATTTAGTCCTGGACACTGCACCAACACTGCTCTTATATCCTTCTTGGACACAATCAACCATGCTCGAGATGCAGGAAACATTGTCTCCACACTTTTTCTTGACCTTTCCAAGGCATTCAATACAGTTTCCCACCCTCTTCTCCTTTTCAAACTCTCCAATTTAGGCATATCTTCCTCCATCCTGAAATGGTTTTCCAACTACCTTATAGATAGACAACAAGCAACCAGACGGCACCAATCCTTCTCTCCATTCCTTAACATCAAAATGGGAGTCCCACAAGGGTTCATACTAGGTCCACTGCTTTTCAACATTTTTACCAATTATTTCCATACCAGTATTGCCCAAGATGCTGTCATCCAATATGGAGATGACTCTACCATCATCTGTGTGGCCAAGTCCACTTCAGAACTACTGGCACTCAACTAAAATGCATTCACCTCTACCAAAACCTGGATGTATAATAATCATTTAGCCTTAAATGCTAATAAAACCAAACTCATGATATTCACCCCCTCAAAAAACACTACATCCCTAACCAAAAAAGAATTTGCCATTCACTCACTCAACAACATTTACATCGAAGTAGGCCCTTATACAAAACTTCTAGCCATCATTATTGATAAAAACATAACTTTTGACCACCATATTAACACTAATATCAAAAAAGCCCATCAGAATTAGGAATAATTTACAGACACAAACACTTCTTCACCTATGCTGCAAGACTAGTCCTTGTCTCTTCCTTTCTACCTCCATCCTTGCTCTATGGTGCACCACTCCTTACTAGCATACAGTCCTCTCATAGATCCAAACTGGACTCATGCTACAATAAAATCACAACATTTGTAACCAATGCCAAACTCTCCTCCCACCACTGTGTATCACTCCAATGTCTAAACTGGGTAGAATTTCCCCAATCTAACATACCTCCAACTAACCACTGCTCATATGCTAATCTACAAGCCTTCTAGCTGTCCTGTCTTCTCCTCTCTGTTCACCATATATCACACTAATAGACCTCTCTGATCGGTCAATCAGATGCTCCTTAATGTATCAAAACCTAGCCTTTCCGCTGGTCAAATCCACTAACCCTACACCATCACCAAGCTATGGAATGCTCTTCCTCCATCAATTAGGACTACTATCAACCCTGAATACTTTAAGACATCATTAAGACAACACCTAATCTCCCTAATCTCCTGTTGGCTATGTACTTGTACCAGCACTAACCATAAAAAACCTAATATTCCTAGCCTACTTACTTCTCCAGCTCATCTTCTTCTTCCTCCCTATCTCACATATGCTGCTGACTCTTCACATATATATTCAGTGCTTCCAACTTACTAAGTCCTAATATCAGCCGCTCAGTCACACAAAATCTATCTATATATCAGCATTTAGTTAACTTTGTCTTCTATTTAATCTTGCTGCCTATACAGCAAATGCTCTGACCCTCTGCCTTACTCTCAGTCTAACCAACTGCTACTGTCCATCATTTCCTCTCTACTGCAGTACTGGAATGCTCGCACATATACTAATAATTCTATGTCATTGATTGGCACTCCTGTTTGTCTTGTATCTTTAAAAATCATTTTTGTATTACTTACTGTAACCTAATATTTTATAACTTGTATACTGTCTATTTTATTTTGTCACCACTTTGTAATTAGTATTCTGTATTATGTCTGTTTTTGATACTGTAGCTTTATCATGTTTATTTTATTTTTGGAGCTTTTCTGCCCAGGCCTATACTGAAAATGGGCTCACTCTGGCCCAGTAGACATCCCGGTAAACAAATGCAAATAAATAAATAAGTAAATGAGCAAGTCAAACAATTCTCTCCATTCTGTCTGGGATAGTTAGCAACATATGGTTATATATGAGAGATACTTTATTCAGGGTGTACAGAAGCTTAACTGCTGCTGAACAATGAGCAGACTTGGACAACCTGTCTAGAAATAATCCAACTGCTAAAGGACATAGCTGCGATTTCAAGGGATCCCTTAAGATAAGACCAAGAAGTGAAAACTTGCACCTTCTTGGAATCTTCAGGATTATTAAAGTCTCTGAATTGCAAGATGATTTAAATTAAATTTGGTATTCCCTTTTAAAACCTGAAAAAGTGCTACACTATAAGGTAGATAAGATTCACAGAGTACTTAGGAAATGAACAGTCAATACATGTGTTGTGCACAGCATTTTAGCTAAATAATGGATCCACATTTGTTGGAATGACTAGACAGTTTCCTTCCACAATGGTCTCAGACCTCATTGAATCACCTTCTACGATGATCATAATACTGACTCAAAAGCTAACCTCTGACAGAAGGACAGATAAATGGTCAGGTAGGATTCTGGTACTTTTATTTCTCTTTACATTAATATTCAAATGGATTGGTCAAAGGTAGGATGTCTTCCCTTATCAAGCTCAATACTAAAAGCCCAAGCAAAACATTGCTATTCTTACAAACATTCCTAATTCTTGAAAATCTTGATATGCATAAGCACTGAAACATGTTAGTGAAAGCCACCTTAGTAGAAGACTTTAATTCCTATCACTCATTTAGACCCAACGCTGAACTGCAAGTGTAGCTGGGAAGGGAGGATCTATGCTCATGAGAAACCATTTCCAGACTTGTAATCCACAACAATGACCTAGAACTCTTCCAGAGTCTTCTTCTTCTTCTTCTTACAATAAACAAAACCCAGAGTCACATAGTAGCCAATTACTGGTCTCCTTCTGACCTCGGCAGACTAAGAGCCATATCATGAACTGACATACCACAGTAATAAACCATGCACTTTCCTCTTGGGTGACTTTAACTATCACTTCATTAACAAGTTAGTATGTGCATAGATTACTGGATTTCATTCATTATAATTCCTTGGGTCAACTAATCCAAATCCCAGTGAGGGGTTCAAATATATTAGACCTGGTACTCACAAGTATGATCTTCCCATGCCCAGAGCCCACAGTTGTCAAATTTGACAATCACATAGTAACATTTTTAGTATTTATTTATTTATTTGACATTTGTTGACCAGGATTTTCTGACTGAGACCTTTTGAAGCTGAGACCTAAGGAGAAAAGGTCCACAAGAGTACAAACATAGTTTACAAAAGTAAGAATTTTTGATTAACATTACAGTAAAAAAACATAATAAGTACACTAGGTTAACAAGAAAAGAGTACAAATAATACTGACTATTAGCTACATGAAAAAGCTATTGAGAGAAGTTGACAAGGTACTAACATAATATTAGTATAGATGTTTATATACAAAGAAGGATGTGGTGGTACAGAAGTTCAGGAAAGTTCAGAAGGAGGAGATCACAGTTCCAAGACAGGGAGTTAGGGGAATTATGAATGGGAGAGCAGTAGGGAGAAGATGAAAAAAAGTAGGTAAGTGTGAGACTGAGCATGTACACTTGGTGTGAGACCTGAGTCACTTTGAAATAACTCTGTATTCAGAATGTACTGTAAAGCATACCTACTCCAACTAACTGATAACTTGCTGAAGTTCAAAGGCTCTCCATACCTTACAAGATGCAATTTTAAAGGATAAATTTGTTACATCTAAACTAACAGTGAGACCTTCGTTCCCAAAAGACCTAAATAAAGTACCAAGTTTAAGATCAAACTCATTTGGCACAACCTCAGTATTAACAAACTACATAAGAGAAAGAAATTTCTAGCCTGTTAAAGCAAACTCCACTCCACCAGCTAGTGGAAAACTCAAAAGATCAACAAAGAACTTGGAAACAAAACTGAATCCTCCAGGAAAAAGTATGAATTGTTTATTATCACTCATGCTAAGGCTAACCATGTAACCTTTTACAGCTATGTAATGAACCCAAGAAGAAATAACCAGCAATGTTCTGCATTAACAGAAATAAATACCAGCACATACTCATCCTGTGAGAATATTGCAAATCTATTAGCAGACTAATTCAGCTCAGACTTTACTTCACATTGCCCCAATAACTCCCAGCCAACACCATGCACATTTAGCATCCTTATACCACCACCCACAAATCACCTTCAAGCAAGTCTTAAGCACTCTCAGCTAGGCTACATACAGTAGCTCTGTGGGCTCTGACAATATGCTAGGTTACCTTCTTTTCAGTGCCAAACACTGCCTGGTTGACCCCTTATTACATGTTCATAGTTAAGTATTCAGCTGCTCTTGCTGGCAGTTTTAAGCCTAGCCAATTTCTCTTTTTTGTCCTCAAATTAACCATTTTGTTATAGGTTGGCCTTACCCATCCCATGGTTGATAATTATATATTACCCCTAATAAGAATAACTTGGATCATACCATGGATAATTTGAGGGGACCCATGTGTGACAAAGGGGGTTTGTGAATGTCAACATGCTTCATGTAAGATGCTTGTGTTACAAATGTATTAGAACTGTATGTCATGTATATATCAAACTAGGTTTGTACAGACGTGTGTTGAAAATATATTTTATAAAGTACTGAGCTTAAAATGGATCCACAGTGTGCCCTGCTAAAAGAGAACAGAAATGTACATACACTATTGTAACTGTTTAAATGTATATATTTTAACAGTGGAAACTGGAACACAGGGGGTTAACTTCATTCCAGTAAAACTTCAGAAAAATAGCTGATATTAAATTACTCTATGACAGCAAGAGACAGGATGTCTATACCAGGGAGCTCTCTGTGCTGTCTTGAAGGATAAATAATTACTACACTTGAGATGTGGAAGTGTTTTATTGTTTTATTACTTTCAACAGCTGCACAGATCTGAGAAAAAGCCCTTGTCTGGATATTTTCACATGTGGATGCTAAATACTGCTAGCTTTCAGCATTGGGAGTTTTACCTGGGGTAGTCAGATGACAAGAAACAATGTTATTCTGCAGCTATCCCAGCAGTAATATTTGAGATATTAATTTGGGAAGTCTCTTAATGGGAGACAGCATTCTGTATTCTGTTGTGGACCTGACAAGAACCATTCATTGCACTTGTCTTGCTCTGTAAGTAAGTTAACTAGGGTAATTAAATAGTAATTATCTTAGGTATAGTCAGGAATATAGCAAAGCTTAGCTTAGATATTTTCTTTATTTATTTGAGACTGTCCTGCAATGTTGTTTTAAATATTTCCTGTGATTTTGAACTCTGCTGTCACTGTCATTATGTACTGAATATTTTCTTGTTCTTTTATTATTTATTATTAAATATATTTAAATCTTTCATTGTGGCTGATCTGTCTAGAGATATTTAAGTTCTGAGAGTACTTGCATATTTATTTGGTGACACTGTGTAGGCCACTCCTAATAGCCTTGCTCTTGGTCAAACTACCATTTGTATTAACAGTAACATTACACAGTAAGATTGGGCAACCTTTGTTAAGGGCCTTAAAGTAGCTGATAAGGAGTGACTGATAGCAGGGGAAACTGCCTTATAGTCTGGGCAGAAAGGGTCATAGCTAATAAACCTCTGCCAGCCTTTCTCAGGTGTGTGTGTGTGTGTGTGTGTGTGTGTGTGTGTGTGTGTGTATAAATCAAACCTCAAATAGTGTGTGTGTCAGCTACTTGGGCAGGGACATGAAGCACTGATTGGACACAGAGGGTGCTGGATGTCTTGGCTTGGTCACTCACCTGAGATCTCAACTCTATAGCTGTGCCAATGCTCTTATTGGGGATCTGAAGAAAGAGAGATAAACCAGCCCCGGACTGACTCTGATCTCTGTGTGCTCTTAAGGGAAGCTGCACATGATGCAGAGAGCTGCATCTGGAAATACTGTGTGTGTAACTTGTAATTCTCCCAATGTACATTCCCCACTGGTGCCAGTAGTGAGGATTGAGGCTCCTTGATTACTGGTTCAGTGGTGGGGCATCACACCATGCATGAGATAAAGCATTTAGAAGCTGCCTCTGTCAGTTGGCAATACAGGCATCAGATCTGGAGTAAAGTTTCGGTTTCCCATCTACAGATCCAAGTTGTGCTTGAATATGGACAGAAACGAACTTCGATGTGGATGGGGAGTATGTTCTAGAACAGCAATATCCTCTGTGAGATATACCTGCCCTCCAAACCATACTGTTGATGTTGCAGAACAGATTTAGATCCCTAAACTGAATATTTCTGATGCTATTTGACTTGCTGATGTACAGTAAATTCATTAGTATTGGGGCAGTGGATATCTTGTATGCCAGACACAGGTCACCTCTTAGCAGTCTGTTGGATACCGAGTATAATGATAGGGCTTTGAGTCAGTCCATGTAGGACATGTTGTTATGAATTATGCCAGTTCAATCTTGTCCTGTCAAGTGGATTCATTTCAGAAGTATATAGAACTGCTGTAGTCATCACATTCCACAAATGGGACCTAAGTCTGACCCAGGCAATTATAGACTTATCAGCTTTGTCAATGGAGTATGTCATCATGGCCCTCATACACAGGACTTGGACTGATTTAGGTTTGTTAAAGGCAGATAAAGCATCATAAATCTGATGGACTTTTTTGAACACGTCACTAAGGCATTAGACTCAAGTAAATCATCTTTGGTATTTATTTCTCTGATATTAAAGCAGAATCCAGATTCCTGTGGTTGATAACGTTTGCAGATGACTGCAAACTTGGAGTTGTCATAAATATAACAAATGACCTATCTATTCTCTTCAAGGGTCTAAACCATGCTAACAAGCGATGCTTGGATCATGGCCTCAAATGAAATGCCAGATATATTCAGCATTCTGTGCTTTCAGAAACCTGGGCAATCTTATTCTTATCACATAGGTGACATTCCCTAAAGATTGACTCTATCATTAGGGACTTGGGCACCTTCATTGACAATGAACTATCCTTTGACCACTATGTGCCGACTGTTAGGAAATTCCTTTATAAAGCCAGACTAATTACCATGAAAATATCTTCTTAATCTGAGGGAGTCATCATCCCCTCTTCTCTATTATCAAACCAATGTTATGCTATAATGCTTTGTTTGGTATGCACTTGGCTAGCCATATAACACAGCTTGATAGGCTGTGTCATTTTCTTATTGAAAAAAAAAAAAAACATATCTGCCTTGAGTTACCTGACTGTCTTAAAGCACTCTCACTCTTTTCTATTTCCTACCAGCTATTCAGAGAAGATCTTTGCCTTGCCTGCTTGACTTAAAAGTATGTAACCTCCTACACATCTACAAAACTAATAACGCAACAAACACTAGCTCAAGCGTCCTAAAAGTCCACCAAAACATAATCATGACCTGTTGGCAGGATGGATGTCTTTTGGAGGAAATACTTGTTTTATGGATAAACTCCCCTTACAGGAAAGTAGAGTAGCTCCATGACCCTTTATAAGGAGAAGCTAAATGACCAAAATGGGCAACTGAAATACACCTTTGGTCTGGACCCTCTAGCCCTTAAGGAAAAGGTCCAAAACTAGGTCAGGCTCTGATATTAATTCGTGTCTTGTAAAACTGCTGAGGTCATTACCTAGACTTAAATTGGTCTACTAGATCAACAACCTTATGTGAACCTATGAACCAATGCCTACAATTTCATCCATAAAGCATTGGATGTTTCAGTTCATTGGAGCTAGGCCATATCCATATAGTGTTCCTTTTCAAATGGAATGAAAGGAAGAGAGGAAAGAGCCCGACAATCACAATCAATACCCTACTAAATAACTAGTCAGTAATAGAAATATGCATTGTATGAGAAGGAAGAACAGAAATCAGCTAGAATAGTAATCTAGTAAATGCAGAAAGGCTTAATCAGGAAGATGAGGTACAGTATGTTCTGGAAAAAGTTCCCAGAGAATCCAGAATGGAGAAAACATGACTTTGACTTAAGCAGTAAGCAGGTACTCACAGGGCTTATGCAGAGTATCAATCACCTAGAGGCACAGCAAAAGTCAACAACCCCATAGATGAAGTCAACACACACTTTACCAGAAAGGCTCATCCAGACTCTGCTACACTTTGCTGTGAAGGAAAGGTTAGTTTGCTGTTACTTTTTGTATTTCTGTATTGCCTTTCTATATTTTGAATACTGTAGTTTGTTTTCTTTATCTTGTGTTTTGCTTGCATTCTGTTTTAAACAGCATATTAAAACTTCAAAAGAGACCACAGCTCTCTCTGTTCTGAGTCAAGCAGAATTTTTCCCTCCCTCCCACCCATTTAAGTTGTCTTGTTAAATACCACTGTCTTTCTAGTTGCCCGCCTCTTATGTTAATCTGACCATATATCTCATTTCTCTCTACTTTCACTGGCTTATGTGAGTAATCACAAAACCATCACTTTTGAAATCCCACCCTTCAATTATTTAAATTTATTGGCCATCCTACAGTATTTCATAGTACCAAAATAACCACCCCTTTCAGTCCATCTTGCTGTTTTAAAAATAGTAACTCTCCACTAAACCTTAACTTTTTAAACAGGTAAAACTCAAGTTACCTACTTTCATATCTAACTTCTCTAGTGCACACTGCAGAGTGCAATCTTTTCAATCTTACCTTTAAGCATCCCTGTTACTAGCACTTTCTCTAATACCTAAAAAGATCATCTCTACTTGACTCCAAGTAGACTTTTCTCTATCTGTTAAACCTAGCACTTGCTCCTACAGTACTTATTACCTTGATACGGCACTCTTATAGATAGCACCCCAAAAAGACAAAACCCCATTTCTCGGTCACCCACATCCCCCGGAATCTCTTTTAAAGTTTTTTTGTCTAGTCCTTCTAGCATGTCGAGGGATCAGTTGCTAGTGTCCTCTCCTGCTCAGCTGGTGAACCTGGGAATATTGAGGCAATGTTACAATTGCCTCATGTACCTGAACAACCCTCTCCTCCTCCCACAAAACACAAATACATGCGAGAGATGCAACTATACGGCCAAACTGGAGGCTGAGCTCTCTCAACATAGGACTGGCAAGACCAGTCAGGAGGAGAAGGTTACCACACACACTATAGACCCAGTCTCACATAGTACCATCACAACCTCAAATCATACACATAAACACACAAAGACATACTCGGCTCTGATCAAAAATCTACCAAAACAGCAGAGGCCACCAAAGCAGACACCCAAACAACCACCACCTCAGAACACAACACCTGCAACACATAGACCTCACAGTCAGAGTGTCAAACAGTCACAGCCCTTAAGGCCAAACACAATGCCAGACACACTAGTCATTGGTGACTCCATAGTCAGACACACTGGCGTCCCGCTCACCAGACTGAGTAAGGAGAAGGTCACAGTAAGCTGCCTGTCGGGTGCTAGAATCCGCCACATAGCGCAAGCACTCAGGTCTCTCAACAGCAGGTACAAATACGACTCAGTCATTGTCCACGCTGGTGTAAGCGACCTGAGGCGTACCTCCTTGGACTACATGAAAAGAGACATTGAGGAGCTCTCTGATTATGTAGCCCAGGCAGGTATGACCCTGACCTTGAGCAGTATCCTACCTTCACCAAGAATGATGCCACAATACAGAGATAAGATGATCAGCTTTAACAATTGGCTTAAACTCTGGTGTCATTCAAAGGCAATGTCTGTCTGCCTGGGATGACATGCTGGACAAGCCACGCTGCTTCGCAGGGCGGCTTGCACCTGTCACCTGGGATTCGGATATTGGCAAAGGCTCTTGCCACCCCATAGTGCCTTTTTTAGGCAAGGCTCAAATTCTAAACCTACCACCCTAGAACACAAAAAGGAAAAAACTAAGGGTAATGCTGCTCAATGCCAGAAGTCTAAATCTCAAAATGCACGCACTCGAGGCCCTTCTCAGTATGGAGAACATCGATGTCTGTGCAGTGACAGAAACCTGGTTCAAGGCTCCTGAGAGCACCCCAGCACTATCAGGTTTTACCTCTTATCATGCGTTCCGGCCCCAAAATCCGGACAATACCAAGAAAGGAGGGTATCCATATTCATCAAAGACACCCACACCTCAAGACTGGTGGCAACGCACGATGCATCGGAGACCATCCAGGTGCAGTTAACCATAGGCAAGACTGCTCTGCAAATTGTAGCATGTTACAGGCCACCCTCACAAACTCAGGAACCTCACATGGCCTTCCTGAAAACACTAGAGGGATAAATGTATCACCAAACACCATCATACTAGGTGACTTCAATTACCCTAATATAGACTGGGAACACTACTCAAGCCCAAACACCCTAGCCCAAAAGTTCCTGGAATTCATAAACTCAAATGCCATGGAACAACTAGTCACCATCCCACAAGAGGAGAAAACATACTTGATCTCATCATCACGAACATGGGAGCACAATGTTCAACACCGAAGTATACCCCTCACTGGTGAGATCAGATCACAAACTAATCTCGCTGGAGGTCCTCATCCCACCCCACCTGAAATAAAAAGACCACAGTAAAGAACTTCTCAAAGCCAACTTCACACTTCTAAAGACTAGTGTGGTCTCCTTTAAGGCCCCGAGCGGGAAAACAGTACTCAAGCCGCTGAATCACTTACAAATGCCTTCTACCAGCACCTGCAGGACTGCATGGATAAGGCAATCCCAAGCAAAACAAAGACTCTTTGTACCAAAGGCAAGCGTCCAGTCTGGTGGACCCCAGCCATAAACAAACTCTACAACAAAGGAGGAAGCTATTACAAGATAGAGCAAAATCCTTAAAAGGTAAGACACCCTTGATCACTATAAGTAAAAAACTAAGAGCTCTCATAAAATCATCCAAAGCAAATTTTGAGAGAAAAATAGCTAAAGACTCAAAAGACAATCATAAGGCCTTCTTTAGCTATGTTAGAAACCTGGGAGGAACCTCCCAGATATGCTCAGAACTAGTTCAAAATGATGTGAAGATTACTGATCCTACAGACAGTGCCAACATACTGGCTGACAGGTTCAGTGCAAACTTCTCCCCTCCCCAAAGGAGAGATATCTATACCAAGCGATTGCAGCCCCAAACATCTCCAACGCCCAAGTGAGAACTGCTCTCTCCAAAGCAAAAACACAGCATCCATGGGACCTGATGGTGTCCCCGGCTGTGTGCTCCACGAACTCAACGAGGAATTAAACCCACAGCTAGGACAGCTGTTTAATCATAGTCTTACCTCTGGATACATTACCCAGGAGTGGCGCACTGCAACTGTGGTCCCACTTCACAAAGGCGGTGCCTCCACCGACCCTGGAAATTACCGGCCCATTAGCTTGACAAGCCTTATCTGCAAAGCCATGGAGAGGATCATAATGGACCTCATAAATAAAGACATAGGGAATTTGCAGACTTTGGATCCATCCCAGTTTGGCTTTGTCAAAGGCAGATCATGCCTTCTAAACTTGGTTGACTTTTGAAACAGTCACCAAAGCCATTGATGAGGAAAGGCAGTCCATACAGCCTACCTCGATCTGGCGAAGGCCTTGATACAATACCCCACTCGGGTATCATTGAAAAACTCATCAGCTTAAATGTTAACCCATACATCACAAGATGGGTTGCAAACTGGCTGAGTGACAGAACCCACAGGGTCAGAGTTGCTGGCGCCATGTCAGACTCAAAGCCTGTCACAAGTGGTGTACCACAGGGCTCAGTCCTGGGCCCACTCTTGTTTGGCATCTACTTTTCCAGTACAAGCAAACACAGGAGGGTTATGGCTGACAAAGTTTGCAGATGACTGCAAACTGGGCGCCATAGTGGAAAACACATCTGACACAGATATCCTTCAGAAGGGTCTCACAGAAGCGGATAACTGGTGCCAGAGCCATGGCCTAAAGTTAAATGCCAAAAATGCATAGTCATACCCTTCGGGAAAAACAAGGTTACCCCTAGCTACCAAATAGGTGGCAATCCACTGAGCATAGAAGAAGTTATCAGGGACCTGGGGACCCAGGTTGATAGTAGTCTGTCATTCGACACCCATGTAGCTAAAGTAGTTAGGAAGACCTTCTACATTGCCCACCTTATCATGAAGGGATTCTCATCTAGATCAAGGGAGGTCATAGTCTCCCTATACTCATCACTCATCAGACCAATGATTGAGTACAATGCCCCATTCGGAATGTATCTGACCCGACACTTGCAGCAGCTGGAGAGGCCACAAAGTTCCTCACCAAAAGGATAAAGGGTCTCAAACATCTGTCCTATGCTGCCCGACTGAAAGAACTCCAGCTCTATTCAGTCGCACAGCTTGCTCAGAGATGACCTTTGCCTAACATACAAGGCCATGTCAAACCCAGATTTGATGAATATGCTTCACCTCAAAAAATCTAGATCCGTCAGAGCCACAAGGGCGGAGACTTAAACCTCGACACGGCTATTAATAGGACGTGCTGGAGGGATAGATTCATCACCCAAAGACTCCCTATGCTGTGGAATAAAATCCCGGTATATGTGAGGCAGAGCACCTCGCTGGCCTTGTTCAAGAGAAATCTTGACCAATGGATGGGAGATCGCAGATATACCCCAGGGATTACCTCAGTGTCACTGCTCAACAGAGGCACAGCAAAATAATGGGTATAGTTCCCCATACTAAAGGGGTGGCGTAAGCCACAAAACTATGGGCTAGGCTTGTAAATGCCCTCGGGCAGATAGCCTAGTATGAACCTATGAACCTATGAACTTGACAAATAAGTAGGAATTGGAAGAAAAAAAATAAGCAATTGTAGTGGCAGAGGAAATATTTAAGAGAGGAGGAAAGATGGAAAATAGCATGGCCAGATGGAAGATATCAGCAACCAGAAAGAAGATGTAACAGAAGTCATCTCCAGATCTTGTGATTGGCTTAAACGCATATTTTGTTTGAAGAAATGGGAATGTAGGGCTAGCACTGATAAAGAAAAGGACAGAAACTGACATACTTTGCTAAGCAATGACTGCTGTTTTTTTTTAATGAATAACTCTTTTAAAATCGTATGACAGTGGCATAAGACGTTTGTTACTATGCCTTACTATTGCTGCTCTCAAGGGGGCAGGTACTGGGGTTTATTGCAATTTTGAGACTTATAAGTGTGAGAAATCTGAAAATCCAAGTGAACAGTAAATATTTATCATTGCTGTGTTCCTGGAATTTTTTTTTTTTTTTTTTTTCAGGGAACAATCTCCCCACACATCCTCAAATCTACCAACTCCGAGATCTCCATACCTCAGATAAAAGGGAATATTCTGAAAAACAGTGATCTCTGACTTAAAACATGTTAAGTCTGCATTTTTAGTCATTCATTCTATCTTGGGACTCTCATTAATAAATTATGCAATATGAAGCAGTAAATTGCTGTGAGGTCTTTTTCCTTTCTTGGGAAAACAGAGTAGTTCTATTTAAAGAAGAGACTACTGCTCAGGCTTACTGTTTATAATTGATATACCATTGCGCATTCTTGACTATTCACATGGATAACATATTATTATAATGTTTTACATCTATATTATTTAGTATAGTTTAAACAATTTTATGTTCTGCATCGTGTGCACTGTAGTACCAGTGTTTTTGAATTTGTGTTACGTCAAAATGTAGTTCCCCTTTCTTTTTCCTTAAATATACCTAATTCTTATTTCAGATTTGTTGCTGTATTATTTTATTCTAAACTGAAATATGGTGGTTATACACAGCTTATAGGGGTTAGTTGATTTTGCTAGGGAGGATATATGTTATGATAATGCCTACAAATTTGTGCAATTTGCTTAGGTTAGTAGGAACTAAAGCAGTTTTCTCACCAGAAGTTGATGCATCATATTTTATCCCAGATTGAACAGAGGATTGAGCAAATGAGCTTTAACTTCAAAACAGGGAGCCAGATCAGGACATTCAAATGCAAGGCTATTGGCTACCACACAGGAGGTGGCAACATGGCTCAATATCACAGTGTTTGCAAAGGGAGGGGGGTAGCAGTAAGAAATAATGTCCAAAGGCAATTGTTATTCTGGAGAAGAGGAGATCTCTTAGAAGACATTTTCTTCTTCTGGGTATTCAGTATTGATATAACAGAAGTGGGAAAAAGTCATACACAGCACTTGGCACCCTATAAAATGGTTAGCTGTCACATAAAAATCAGACTGAAGAAGACAATATTAGGATATATGTTTTACTGTGGATCACGGTCCTGCTATTAGCAATGAAGTTTGAGACTGCATGATGATGATGATGATTTTTTAAAAAAAGATGCTGTTCCAGGATTATAGCTAGAAAGTGTGGTCTGTGGAGGGTGGGAGATTGATAGAGGGCAGACTGCTGGGCTCAGTTTCAATAGTGTCCTTGCATGCCCAATGATGGGGTGGTGGAGGTCATCTCAATTAGCCCAAGGAAAAGGGTGACACAGTTAAATGGACTGTTTGGCCTGTGATAGCAAAGGAAGCAGGCAGATGATAGTGTTGGTTTAGGACATTGGGAAGTTCATGGAAAAGGCACTAAGAATGAGGGTGGCAATGCAGAAAGAAGTACAGATGTCTCAACCATCATCTGGAATGTGGGAGGCAGTCACAGTCCATGAAAAGGAAATGGGTACCAAACAAATTCTTAAGAGAAAGAGAGACTGCATTATTTGTAAGAGACTTTATTCAAAGGGTTGAGGAGAGCTTTAAACACTCAGTAGTAAAATTCTTTGAGGTGGTTGTTGATGACATCAAAGGAGGTAATTGGAGGTTTCAAACATTTTCAGAATAAGGTCATACATATAAACATTAGATTAAAAGGGGTGAGGAAAAGGGTGGCTTATATGATAAAAACTAAGTTGTTGATTCAAAAATGAAGCTGTATTATGTCCCCAAAAAGGACTCGAAATTTTTGTATGATATTTTTCAAAGCATGGAATAAAAAGAAGAGGAAGTTGGATTATGAATTAATGGGAGATTACTATCATGATACACTGTACCCCAGAATGGCAAAGTGATATGTCAAGAAGAAGGGTAATAGCCAAAAACAGAGAGAATGTCTTACATGAATACATCAAAGGAAACCCAGAGATATATATTATATAAATGACATGCTAGGGGTACAATTTACCTTTGAGATGTTAATCCCAGGATAGTAGTTTAGAGAAGTTTTCTTTAAGAAACGTGTAAATAAGTAAAACGATGAATATTTTAAATCATAGTCCAATATATTATCCATGATAACTAGGAAAACAAAGCTTGGATTAAGTTTGTTTACTGGGAGTAGATCAAGGAAGTTAGAAGATCCTGAATCCTATGGCAATAGGAAAATAAAAAGTTTGGGAGAGGTTTTAAGACAGGAAAATGCATCAATGGCTATTAAATAGATAGCTAAACATGAGGGTGGGGGCGCGATTGGCAGAAAAGAAAGCAAGAATAAAATGTAGCTTGTCAGAGTAAGAGCCATCAGTAGTTGAGGCCAAACTGGCAGAAAGAGAGAATATTGGTTGTGTCATTGTGATTTTTCTAAACTTAACATGGGAGTTGAAGGACAGCAAGAAAAGGAATACAAAAAGTAATGTTCAGACATCAGTATAAGATAATACTAAAAATGACATACTGAAATATGTGAAGAAATGCAGTATTTTACCAGAGGCAAAACACTTCTACCCAGGTAATAATAATCCAAGTAAAAGTCAATACCACAGAAAAGTATACGTTATTGAGCAGAAAGCGATAGAACAATGTAATCATAAAATAAGACTACTGCTCAAGCTCAGAACCAGGCAGTAAAAAATATATAATAAATCACTTCAGACAAAAAGTCATGTAATGAAAGTCAAGCAATGGAGTTCAAGACTCTTCAGACCATGCATATACATGTATTCACCAGCATAAAATAAGCGGTGACTTACAGCATACCACAAGTCTCTTCAGACCATAAATAGAAAAGCATTCCAATTCAAGAACTCGAAAAATTTCTTAAATTCTTTATAGAGCAAATCAGATATCTGGTAAGCGCTTTCACCAAGCGGCTTTTTCAAACTATAAAAAATACAAAACAACTAAAAACACCTTATATAGATGCATCATAATTGATTAATGAGCATATTAAACAATCAATTAAGTAAATAAAGGGATATACTTAAGCAATTATACAAAAATATATAAAACTTTAAGACAATACACATTATTAAAATATAAAGGAAATGCATCATTATATCAAACTGATTTGAGTACAGATTAATTATAAATATATATATATAAATATGTATATATATATATATATATATATATATATATATATATATATATATATATATATATATATTATTTAAAATGAATTCTCCTATTCTTAAGGGCTGGTCTTAAAGGAACTTTATCATTAAGGCCAGGAAAAGTTTCTGCTTGCAACCTAATAATCCAACTGGTTTCATTTCTTTCAGTATGGTTTCTAAGGTCACCACCTCTCAAACTAGGTATATTAACATGTATAACTAAAAACTTGAATGAATGTGAGTCATTAGTTTCTAAAACATGTTTAGAGAGGGTGTTAGTGGTTAACTGAACATGGATTTGATATAAATGCTCCCTTATTCTGTCCTTGAACCTTCTGTCGGTTTTACCGACGTAGAAGGCAGGACAGGATAGGCATGTAGCAAGATAAAGTACATGTTCTGTATCACAGTTGGCACTGACATTAAAACTGAACAGTTGTGATGTATTAGGATGTATAAACATATTCGAAGTACATATAAAGGAGCAAAAAATACATTTGTTACAAGGTTTAGTACCCAAATGATTATTGCTTTCATGAAGAGAATTCATAAAAGTCTATGTAAATTCTTTTTATTTTTAAATAGAAACTGTGGGTATTCACCAGCAATTTATTTAATGGTAGAATCAACTGTTAAAACATTCCAATGTTTATATAAAATATCTCTAATTTGATAAAAATCATGTGTTTAAAACAATGACATTTTTTGTCTCATATTGTTCACATGAGTAATAACCTTGTCTGTAGTGTAATATTCATTACCTTGTTCTGAAAAATATGGACATGCCCTTGCTAGTCTAAGGTCTTCAATACACTGAAATCCTACATTAATTTCATCTGTTCTATATTTTCTATTTAATAATCTTTCATGAAGGTTTTCTAGTTCTATTTCAAAATTGTCCTGAATTGGGTTTAACCTACAAGCACGAATTGCTTGGCCCTTAATAATATTGGTAAATACATATTTAGGGTGCATGCTTTGTCTGTGCAACAATGTATTTTTATAGCAAGATTTTCTGTAAACACCCGTATTAAGTTTACCATTACTTAGTCGTTGAATGGAAACATCCAAGAAAGCAATACTGTGTATAGAAACTATCATAGTGAATTTAAAAAAACTGGTAAATGAGTTGACCTGTTCAAAAAAACTGCTTAATTCATCATTGCTCTCCAAAGAAAAAGCAAATCATCCACAAAGCGTCTATAAAAAATGACATATTTCTTATAATAAACAGAAGGGAAAAGCTTTGTTTTTCCCATGAAGCCATAACAAGGTTGGCGTAGCTATTGGCACAAGATGTGCCCATAGCCACACCATCCCTTTGTAGGTACAAGTCACCATTAAAAGAGAATATATTATTCTCTAATACTGTCTCTAACAACAGACATATAAAATCTATCCTAGTGGGTAACATATTTGTATATTTTATCAAATACTGCTGAACACTATCTAAACCCAATTCATTAGAAATATTCGTAAAAAGAGACTTAACATCCATTGTCACTAACAAAAAAGGGAGATTATCTGAAATCATAGTTGTATCTTTATAAAGATCCAGCAGAAATTGCTTAGAATCTCTAAGAATGCAAGGGTTCAAATCTACTACTGGTCTTAGTATTTTCTCTACAAATACTGATAATGGTTCAGTGATCCAACCTCTGCCTGCTACAATAGGCCTCATTGGAGGATGTAACGGGTCCTTATGAACCTTGGGTAAACCCTGTATAGTAGGAATTGTTGGGTTTTCAACCCACAAAAATTCATACATTTCAGTTGTAATTATCCCATTCCTAAGCAGGTCATCTAATGTATTATATACCCTTAAAACATGTGTTTGAAGAGTTTGCATGTTAATGGGTGTATAAAACAAAATGTCACCTAACATTTCCTTCATATAACCATCATAAGCATCTCTGTCCAACACTACAACTGGACCACCTTTGTCTGCTGGTCTGATTGAAATATTTCTATTATTTTTGAGATTATTTAAAGCTTTTTTTTGTTTAACAGTTAAATTGCCTCTTTTAGAGCAGGTGGGGGACTTATTTGCTAAAGAATAAATATCTTCTTCAATCATCTTACAAAACGCATCCACTAATGGATGCAAATTGGGAGCAAAGACGCTAGGTTTACAAAATTGTGCTGATGGTATATTCATTGCATCATTATTGAACAATAACTTTAATTGCAAATTACGAGCAAATAACTTGATATCTAAAATAATATCTACTATATTACTCCTGGCAGTAGGTATGAAAGGAAGTCCTTTATTTAGGACTTCTAATTCATACTTGTCTGGCAGTCTATGAGAAAGATTCCATACTAAGTCATTTTTTCCCACATTTTTTTCAAGGTAAGTTCCTTCAACTCCCCTCCCAGAGCTTTCCTTTTCTGCCTTCCCCTGCTCATAGAGTGACTTCTCCCTCTGTTATGTATATTGGAAATAGGGAAAGGACTAGGATGTTCAGCTAAATTATGAGTATTAGATGGTGCAGTCATTTTTCTACGAACTACCAGTACAATATCTGGCAATGAATGAGTACCAGGCAGTTCAGAATTATCTCTGCTTCCTGGGGTAGAGTGAACACTATTAACTCCACTGTTGATATCAGTATTATTAACTCTAGCACTGGTATTAGGCTCTGAATTCAAATTATCTTCTGCTATAATACTCACAGTACTATTAATATCAACATTAACCTCAGCATTTCTGTTGTTAGTAGCAACATTAACATTTGAAACAGTTGCATTAATTGACACAGTCCTACTATTACTAGTATCAATATCATTGGTAGTATTTGAGACCAAAGCATGTGAATGATTATTGTTATTGTTAACATTGTTCTGTCTATTATTATTAGTACCATGTCTAGGCCAAGTAAAGACTTGGCCATGTGAAAAATCATATGTATCTCTTGCTAACTTATGTTTCTTCTGCTCTAATAACCGTTTCTCAAACAGAGAAACGCTATCTATTAAGCGATCGAGTAACGGCTCAACGACAGTCTCTTTGAAATTATGATACAAGTCATTCTGTTGTTTTTGAATGAGTTCTTGTAAACTATGTTCTTCCGGTGCAAAGAACTCATTAAGTGAATTCATATAACTGATGCTCACCTCGATGTTGAGCTGTTGCCAGCGATATAATAAGTCAGGGTAGGTGTTTCCGGTTGTTGGCATTTTCAAGATTCTAAGCCCTCTCGGTATAATACTTTTCTTGATGCATGCTTCAAAATGGAAGCATTGCATCTGTAAACGTTTTAATTTTAATAAGTTGGTTTCCAGTGTTGAGAGCGCAGCGTTTAGGGCTTCAAAGTCAGCGTTGCTTAAAGACTCTTCATTACTTGCAGCTACAGATTCAAAATAAAGCAGCAGATTGATGTCACCAGTGACACAGTCTAGTAGTCGAGGGTAAGACGTTTTGTTTCTGGCAACCGTATTAGGGTTATAAGGTAACTCAACATGGTTTTCAATAGATTCAGCCATGGTTTTCTTGTGGTAATATGATAAAACAAAAGCAAAAATAATCCAAGTAAAAGTCAATACCACAAAAAAAGTATACGTTCTTGAGCAGAAAGCAAT
The DNA here is from genome assembly GCF_019279795.1 of Protopterus annectens. Lineage (NCBI taxonomy): Eukaryota > Metazoa > Chordata > Ceratodontiformes > Protopteridae > Protopterus > Protopterus annectens. The sequence continues at coordinate 813,022,017 of NC_056746.1, forward strand.
AGAACAATGTAATCATAAAATAAGACTGCTGCTCAAGCTCAGAACCAGGCAGTTAAAAATATATAATAAATCACTTCAGACAAAAAGTCATGTAATGAAAGTCAAGCAATGGAGTTCAAGTCTCCTCAGATCAAGCATATATATGTATTCACCACCATAAAATAAGCAGTGACTTACAGCATACCACAAGTCTCTTCAGACCATAAATAGAAAAGCATTCCAATTCAAGAACTCAAAAAAATTTTTAAATTCTTTATAGAGCAAATCCTTTTATTAACAGATATCTGGTAAGCGCTTTTGCCAAGCGGCTTTTTTAAACAATAAAAAATACAAAACAACTAAAAACACCTTATATAGATGCATCATAATTGATTAATGAGCATAATAAACAAGCAATTAAGTAAATAAAGGAATATACTTAAGCAATTATACAAAAATATAAAAAACTTTAAGACAATACACATTATTAAAATACAAAGGAAATGCATCTTTATATCAAACTAATTTGAGTACAGATTAATTATATTAAAAAAAAAAAAAAAAAATATATATATATATATATATATATATATATACACACACACACACACACACACACACACACACACACACACACACACACACATGTGTGTATGTATATATATATATATATATATATATATATATATATATATTATGTAATATTATTTAAAATGAATTCTCCTATTCTTAAGGGCTGGTCTTAAAGGAACTTTATCATTAAGGCCAGGAAAAGTGTGTGCTTGCAACCTAATAATCCAACTGGCTTCATTTATTTCAGTATGGTTTCTAAGGTCACCACCTTTCAAACTAGGTATATTAACATGTATAACTAAAAACTTGAATGAATGTGAGTCATTAGTTTCTAAAACATGTTTAGAGAGGGAGTTAGTGGTTGACTGAACATGGATTTGATAATAATGCTCCCTTATTCTGTCCTTGAACCTTCTGTCGGTTTTACCAACGTAGAAGGCAAGACAGGATAGGCATGTAGCAAGATAAACTACATGTTCTGTGTCACAGTTGGCACTGACATTAAAACTGAACAGTTGTGACATATTAGGATGTATAAACATATTCGAAGTACATATAAAGGAGCAAAAATTACATTTGTTACAAGGTTTGGTACCCAAATTATTATTGCTTTCATGAAGATAATTCATATTTGAATAACATAAAAGTCTATGTAAATTCTTTTTATTTTTAAATAGAAACTGTGGGTATTCGCCAGCAATTTCTTTAATGGTAGAATCAACTGTTAAAACATTCCAAAGTTTATATAAAATATCTCTAATTTGATAAAAATCATGTGTATAAAACAATGACATTTTTTGTCTCATATTATTCACATGAGTAATAACCTTGTCTGTAGTGTAATATTCATTACCTTGTTCTGAAAAATATGGACATGCCCTATCTAGTCTAAGGTTCTCAATATACTGAAATCCTACATTAATTTCATCTGTTCTATATTTTCTATTTAATAATCTTTCATAAAGGTTTTCTAGTTCTATTTCAAAATTGTCCTGAATTGGGTTTAACCTAGAAGCACAAATTGCTTGACCCTTAACAATATTGGTAAATACATGTCTGTGCAACAATATATTTTTATAGCAAGATTTTCTGTAAACACCCATATTACGTTTACCATTACTTAGATGTTGAATGGAAACATCCAAGAAAGCAATACTGTGTATAGAAATTGTCATAGTGAATTTTAAAAAACTGATAAATGAGTTGACCTGTTCAAAAAAACTGCTTAATTCATCATTGCTCTCCAAAGAAAAAACAAATCATTCACAAAGCGTCTATAAAAAATGACATGTTTCTTATAATAAACTGAAGGGAAAAGCTTTTGTTTTTCCCATGAAGCCATAACAAGGTTGGCGTAGCTATTGTCACAAGATGTGCCCATAGCCATGCCATCCCTTTGTAGGTACAAGTCACCATTAAAAGAGAATATATTATTCTCTAATACTGTCTCTAACAAAAAAAAAACAACAATTCCTACTATACAGGGTTTACCCAAGGTTCATAAGGACCCGTTACATCCTCCAATGAGGCCTATTGTAGCAGGCAGAGGTTGGGTCACTGAACCATTATCAGTATTTGTAGAGAAAATACTAAGACCAGTAGTAGATTTGAACCCTTGCATTCTTAGAGATTCTAAGCAATTTCTGCTGGATCTTTATAAAGATACAACTATGATTCCAGATAATCTCCCTTTTTTGTTAGTGACAATGGATGTTAAGTCTCTTTTTACGAATATTCCTAATGAATTGGGTTTAGATAGTGTTCAGCAGTATTTGATAAAATATACAAATATGTTACCCACTAGGATAGATTTTATATGTCTGTTGTTAGAGACAGTATTAGAGAATAATATATTCTCTTTTAATGGTGACTTGTACCTACAAAGGGATGGTGTGGCTATGGGCACATCTTGTGCCAATAGCTACGCCAACCTTGTTATGGCTTCATGGGAAAAACAAAAGCTTTTCCCTTCTGTTTATTATAAGAAATATGTCATTTTTTATAGACGCTTTGTGGATGATTTGTTTTTTCCTTGGAGAGCAATGATGAATTAAGCAGTTTTTTTGAACAGGTCAACTCATTTACCAGTTTTTTTAAATTCACTATGACAGTTTCTATACACAGTATTGCTTTCTTGGATGTTTCCATTCAACATCTAAGTAATGGTAAACTTAATACGGGTGTTTACAGAAAATCTTGCTATAAAAATACATTGTTGCACAGACAAAGCATGCACCCTAAATATATATTTACCAATATTATTAAGGGCCAAGCAATTCGTGCTTGTAGGTTAAACCCAATTCAGGACAATTTTGAAATAGAACTAGAAAACCTTCATGAAAGATTATTAAATAGAAAATATAGAACAGATGAAATTAATGTAGGATTTCAGTATACTGAATACCCTAGACTAGCAAGGGCATGTCCATATTTTTCAGAACAAGGTAATGAATATTACACTACAGACAAGGTTATTACTCGTGAACAATATGAGACAAAAAATGTCATTGTTTTAAACACATGATTTTTTCAAATAAGAGATAGTTTATATAAACATTGGAATGTTTTAACAGTTGATTCTACCATTAAAGAAATTGTTGGCGAATACCCGCAGTTTCTATTTAAAAATAAAAAGAATTTACATAGACTTTTATGTTATTCGAATATGAATTCTCTTCATGAAAGCAATAATCATTTGGGTACCAAACCTTGTAACCAATGTAATTCTTGCTCCTTTATATGTACTTTGAATATTTTATACATCCTAATATGTCACAACTGTTCAGTTTTAATGTCAGTGCCAACTGTGACATGGAACATGCAGTTTATCTTGCTACATGCCTATCCTGTCCTGCCTTCTACGTCGGTAAAACTGACAGAAGGTTCAAGGACAGAATAAGGGAGCATTATTATCAAATCCGTGTTCAGTCAACCACTAACGCCCTCTCTAAACATGTTTTAGAAACTAATGACTCAGATTCATTCAAGTTTTTAGTTATACATGTTAATATACCTAGTTTGAGAGGTGGTGACCTTAGAAACCATACTGAAAGAAATGAAAGCAGTTGGATTATTAGGTTGCAAGCACACACTTTTCCTGGCCTTAATGATAAAGTTCCTTTAAGACCAGCCTTTAAGAATAGGAGAATTTGTTTTAAATAATATATATATATATATATATATATATACACATATGTGTATATATATTTTTTTATAATTAATATGTACTCAAATCAGTTTGATATAAAGATGCATTTCCTTTGTATTTTAATAATGTGTATTGTCTTAAAGTTTTATATATTTTTGTATAATTGCTTAAGTATATCCCTTTATTTACTTAATTCCTTGTTTAATATGCTCATTAATCAATTATGATGCATCTATATAAGGTGCTTTTAGTTGTTTTGTATTTTTTATGGTTTGAAAAAGCCGCTTGGTGAAAGTGCTTACCGGATATCAGTTAATAAAAGGATTTGCTCTATAAAGAATTTAAGGAATTTTTCGAGTTCTTGAATTGGAATGCTTTTCTGTTTATGGTCTGAAGAGACTTGTGGTATGCTGTAAGTCACCGCTTATTTTATGGTGGTGAATACATATATATGTTTGGTCTGAAGAGACTTGAACTCCATTACTTGACTTTCATTACATGACTTTTTGTCTGAAATGATTTATTATATATATTTTTTAACTGCCTGGTTCTGAGCTTTAGCAGCAGTCTTATTTTATGATTACATACTTCTACCCAGGTGTTTACTCATACTGTTACGAAAAAAAATGTGTTTGTAAAAAATAGGTAACCATTAAACTTGAGGAGCTGGGGCAGGAAATTTGAAGAGAAGACGTGGAGGATAGTCTTAGTGATGAGTAGTCAAAAGGCACCAGGTAAGGATGGCTTTATATTGCGGTTCTTTGGTATGGTTGAAGGTCAGGTTTCAAGAAGTTTAGCAAGATGTTTAATGTATGTGGAAAGGACACGTCTGTATCCATGAAGTTGCAAAGGAAGAGAAAGAGGTAATGGAGACAGGGGCCTTTTCATTAATCAATTGAATTAATGCAGATGCTAAAATACTGGCAAAACACTGGCAACTCAGATTAAAAGGGTGATTCATAAGTTCATAGAAAAAGTCAAGATGGTTGTACTGGGGTGTAGCAGAAAACTGACATTTGATGATTCTCTAGGGGTTTTCACAAGGATGAAATTTAAGAAGGAAAATTACAACAGAAGTCATATTGATTTCAAGAAGGAGTCCAACTCAGTATTTATTCTGTGGATGGAACATGCCGATTTGGCTACTAGTTTTTATACATTACGTCAATCATACTACCCCTTTTTTGAAGTTCACCTTCCAAATCAGTGATAAATTTGTCAATTCTTTAGATACTACCATTGCAAAAGGAAGTGGAGGCTTTTCTTCTAATATTCTTTGCAAGCGTATGTTTTCTAACAGCTATTTGCACTTTGCTAATAGTCATTATCCTTTTTCACAAAAGAAAAGCCTTGCCCGTAGGCAATTTATCTGATTAGCTAGAATGATTTCAGACCAGGTTGCATTCAACCATGAGAGATTAAAACTTAAGACTATGTTCTTTGAAAGGAATTATCCCCATGTCCTTGTAAAAAGTGTTAGCAATGCAATTTTTGTGGTTGGGAGAAATCTTTTCTATCTCTTTTGGGAATAGGCAGTGAATCAAAAGCAGCTATTTATGTGACAGCTGCTAATGACCCCTCTAGACTTTATTTTTCCTTTGAGAGATCAAAATGCTGGTTTGAAGCTAAAGTGCACTAGAGCTTTAACAGAACAACATGATACTGACTCTAAAATTGCAGAGAGAATTGTCAGTCAGTATTAGTCCATACTTACAAGCGTTATGTACATTAAAAATATTGTTGATATGTAACCAGTTTTTATTAATAAAAAGAGCTAGGAATATTAAAAATATCTTTGAAAGATCAAATTATTCAGATTATAGTACTGGATCACTACATGGCATCATGAAGTGTGGTACTTGCAACCAGTGTAAGTACATTCTTGAATTGGATTCAGTAATGCTAAGTAATTCCTTGAAAAGTACTGTTTACCCTATAACAGATAACTCTAACATCAAAGGAGTGGTGCACCTTGCTTTGTACACTGGGTGTGCAGTGATTAGCATAGGAAAAACAGAAAGAAAGGTAAAGAAATAAATTTGCAAACTCCATTATGACATTGCTCTACACAATGACAAACATGCTTTATACAGCACATTTGGATTGTATACATTTTTAACAGTTTTCTTTATTATTTTGGAAAAAATTAGCCCTGATATTAGATGGAGTCATGGCCTGATAAATTAGACCTTAGGGAACTTTACGGGTGATTAAAATTGGATGCCAATCAACCCCCTGGTATTAATGACCATGTTTCTTTAGTTCCTGTTTTGAACCATAGAGCTAATAAATTATAGTGTTAGTTTTTTTCTACATTTCTGTTAAGGTCAGATTTTTATTTACAATTTCAATCAAGGTCATATAGGTTATGTTTTACTTGCAACAAATATAAAAGTATTTTTTAGGGGGTTTATAATGTATTATATTTAGTCATGCATTAGTTTACTTAGGTGCTTTTTTGTTGCTGTACTTTTAAACAATAAACCATTTAATTTATTAATTGTATTCATTGTTATTCATTGATTCATTAATTAAGATATAAGCAAGTTTTTAGCATTTTGGAGTGTGTTTAACTGTTTAATGATTCTTTCTGATGAAGTCCTGCTTCATGTTCATTCTGGACAAAACGCACTCTGTATTGGAGTTTTTTGTGCTTAAAAGTACTGTTTACCTGATTGTTACTGTGAAAAACTCCTCTTTTTTTAATTGATTTATCTGAACTATAGACTTCCTTTCTGGAGTTGGGGTTTAAGTGTTCTTTTCGTGGAGTGCGAGTTTTTTCATATAACTGTCTATATATCAGCCAGTGTTGCCTACCCCTTTGGTGACAGCTTGTGGAAAGTAGGGGGCATACCTCTCAAGTGTACCTCATTACGAGGAACGTACCTCATTTGGGGTCTTAAAAAGTTCATGTTCCTCGAAGTTCTACATTGAAAGAGTCTGTCACACATTCAGTGTTAGGAATTTTTTAAGTGAAATCCATGGTAAATAGAAATTAATCATATTAATCCATTAAAAGATCTTCTTTATAAGTAAAACCAACATATTTTAACCAACCTGTGACCCTCCTAGTTTAAGTTGTTAGTAAGCCATTAGTATGTGTTCCACATTTTGCCCACTTGTTCCACATTATGAAGGCGGGTGTTCCTCATTTTGGAGATGGAAGGTTGAGAGCTATGGTAGGGGGTATCTAGAATCAAAGTCTTCTGCCTTGACCCATGCATCTGACTTACTGCTAGTCTGCTGTCTGTGACTGACATTCTCTTGGCAGCCTTCTCTTTTGGTGATTTGTTTCATTCCTCATGATTGCTGGTTTCTGCTATTGGGTCTATTTTTGCCTTTCTTCTATCTTCGTTTCCTGCCTTAAGTCGCTCTACTTACTAGTGTCAGTGGCTCAATATGTAGCATACTCCTTTGGAGCTGGAAAATTAGAAGTTGTGGGATCTATTCCCACACCATGTACAGGGCTTCATTTTCTAGTACTAATACTGAAATGCAGCATGACATGGTGGAGGAGGGGCCTACACTCCTGAATGTGTCGTCTTTCAGATGAAACATTAAACCAAGGTTCCATTTGCTTAATTTGGTGGTAACTTCAGAGCATGTAAAAGATCACAAGAAAGAGTAGGGGTTGATGTATTTACAGTTTCCTTATTTACAATTCTGTATACATTCTTATTCATAACATATATTGCCACGTCTTTCATTTTTTTCTTAAGATGTAATCTATACAGAAAAACAATTGTTTCCATGTTTTATCATTACAATTTCAAAAAATAAAAATAAAAAAATATATTTTTAAGTCAACATCAACATCAATTATTCTTTACAATTTCTAGCTCCACATTGCTTCTTTTGCAACTACCTTTTTATTTCATTTGGCACATCTTGGTTTCCATTATCTCCCGATAGCTACAAACAATATTCTGACACATTTTAAATTGCACATTTTCTCATATTTTCATACAATATCATATCTTTATATTTTTAAACCCTTCACGCTTAAATTACTTAGATTTTATATTACCTTATTTAACAAATTTCTCTGTAGGAAATCCCCTGCTACATAAAACAAAAATCCTAAAACTTCTTCCTTCTTTCAATTTTTCCAAATCTTCTTTTAAATTCTTACAAGTATATACCATATAGCATGTTTCCATAATATTGCTATACCATAATGTACTGTTTTTATCAATCTCATTAATTTTCTTCTTTTATAATTTTATTTTCATATTCTTTTCCTTTTATTTCTTTTCTACATCTTTTCACTCCTTCAGAGTTTGATAATTCTTCATACCTTACATGTACAGTTTTCCTAATTATCTGTAACTTTTTTCAATTTTCATCTTCTTTTTGCCCAGAAAATGTATGTATGTTAAATAAACTATGGGATTTTTTTATTCAAACTTCATCTTCCTTTTTTATTGTATAACACCCTTCATTTCTCTGGGTTCATCTTTGATCTCCAAATCTCTTTCTAAATTTCAGCTAGACACATGTACACCCCCTCCACAAAATATACTAGTTTTCCTAGTATGTATTTATTTATTTATTTAACATATACAGTTTTTGTTAAATACATTAAAGCATTTCAACCATGACACCTTTAGTTATTTCCCCAATATTATTTTCAACAGTTCTGTTACATTTTAATATCCTCCAGATTTCACTCATAGTACACTTAGTCCTTTCCTTGTGTAATCTATTTATTTTCCTTGTTTCATCACATTTTTTGCTTTTTTGCCTTATTTAGCTATAACTCAGCTTTCTTTAATATTTCCCCCACTTGTACAACAGCTTTACTTATCCATATCTTATTTTCTTGCCAAAATCATTAAATCATATACATTTGACAGGAAAATCTCTATTATAACTACTTTTCTCATCTCCCATTTTGCTTCTTTCAGTTAACACATATATATGGTTGAATTACTGCATTAATTACCAATGAAAACAATTATATTCTTAATGCAGATATTTGTTAATCTCCTCTCCAAATTTTTATCTTACCTGTTATTCATCTGTTTATCATAACTTTCACTCATATTTCATGACATAATTTATAGCATTCATTATTTTTCCTTTTTCCATATATCATTAGAATCTTCCACATAATTACACTAATCTTGTCAAAAAGTTTTGCCACATTACATCACTTATTTCCTTTCTAAATCATATGTATTACTTATTTTATTATTATTAATATTTCCTTCAACTCTCTCCCCTTGATTCCAAAAACCCTTCTACTATAACCTCATCCAAAACCCTCTGAATCTTTTTCTGTTTTTTCTTCATATAGATTTTATAATCTTTATTTCCTAGTGTTATTGTTCTCCAATTTGTTTATATCTTTTCTTTCATCTTTTTTTCCATATAAGCTTAGTCACCTCACCAAAAGTATATTAATGGGACTATTGTCTTTTTTTTTTTTTTTTTTTTTTTTTTTTTAGATTTACCCATCCATAAATCCATGAATTATCTTGATTTATCCATTACAAATAATTTGGATAATGGTAGATTTGAGCATAGAATTTATAGGAAACCTCCTTTTTTGAATTCATTTTTGCATTACACTAGTGCACACCCTTTTTGGAAAAAGAAGAATTTGATTAAGGGGAAATGTGTAAGATTAGCATGGCTAGCCACTAGGGATGCACAAGACAATGCATTTCTTCATGCTGGTCCCAAACCTGGATAAATGGGGAGGGTTACATCAGGAAGGGCATCCAGTGTAAAACTTTTGCCAAATGATATGTGAGGACAACAATACAGATTTCTATACCACATCAGTCGAGGCCTGGGTTAACAATGACCACCAACAAGGTGCTGGCAGAAATTGGGCTACTGTTGGCTGAAGGAGAAGGAGAAGAAGAGGGGGAAGGCATTCCCAAAGGCAGAAAAAGAGGAGAAAGGTTAGGAGTGTGGTAGGAACTTTGAATGATGGATGTGGTGAGAGAGGACATACTGATGGTTGCTGGGAGCAAGATGTACAGGACAGGAAATAATGGAAACAGATGATCCGCTGTGATGACCCCTAATGGGGACAGCTGAAAGAAAAAGAAGATCATGGCTTGTGTCAGAAGATAATGAATTCTCTCTTGAAGCTGACAAATCAGTCGAGCTATTTATTGCCAGGGCATATCCTAGAACTTTGGTAGAAGAAATGAAAAATGTTGTGGTGGAGAGTCATAGTAGAAAATACTATCTGATTTTATTGGAAGTAGATTTTTGTAACCCCACTCATAGTGAGGGAGACTCTGTTTCCAATATGGGCAGGTTTCAGAAAGCAATGGTTATTCAGTATGGGCAATTAAGCTCTTGCGTTACAGAAGAACTGAAAATTGGTCTTTGACTCTATTTATTCCATCCCTGCCCTAGGGGGTCTTCCGTCATTTGCATATAACAAGAGGGGGATCATTAACAGTTTAATTTTGAAGTTTACTCCTTATTGTGATTGCGGAGCATGTAAATATTGTCATTTCATTTACAATGAACCTGCTATTACTGTACAATCTTACCTGAGGAGTATTAGTAAAAATGGTAAATTAAATTGTAATACTACTGGGGTTGTCTGCATTGCTCAATGTATATCACACTCTACCTTTTTATGCTGGCAAGACTGAGTGGCAGCTCAAGGATCAAATACACAAACATTGTTATGCAGTTAGAAAATGTGATTCAAGTAAAGCTTCATATCAGTACTCAACTAAATGTGTGAGTTTTTAAAAAATGTTTATGTTGTTGAAATGTTTTTCATTTTGAAAGTGGTGGACTTAGGATGTGAAACTTAAATCCAGGGAACTTTACTGGCAGATTAAGTTAAATGCCTCCCAACCCCCAGTCTAAATGATAAAATTAGTTTGCAAAGTGTCTTGATTTTGAGGGCCAGTAAGTTCTAATTAGTTGGGGCTCATTGTATCATTGTGATTGTGTATCAAGAGTTTTAAACCTGCATATGTTTAGTTAATAGAATTGCAAATATACACACAAACTATTTTTATATTGACATTTTATGCTACTGTATTTTTAAATATTTAAATGTTATATGGATTGATACAATTGGTTGAATTTTATATTAATTGGGGTAGTTGATCATATTTAAACATTTTATGGTTTCTTTATTTTGATGAAGCTAGCGTTTCATTTAAAATGAACAAAAATGCTAAATTATGAAACTTTGACTTGGTGCAATTTTGCTTACGGCATTTCTTGTTTTTAGGTTATTGGATTGCATCAGATTATATTGTTATTTGGTTTATATAATATTTCCCTTACTTGTACCACTATGTCACTAATTCATATCTTATTTTTTGCAGTATTACAGTACAGCTATTTCACAAAATACAGTAATTTCAAAGCATATTTCGCAAAGTACAGTATATAGAAGAGTTTACTGTACATTTGAATGTTATTACAAGTACTGGCTGTGTGTGCATGTTTGTACAAAATTACAAGGGCCATATTTTCACTGTGTTTGGGCATACTTTGTTGACATGGCTGAAGGATCTCATAGATCAGCTCCACTTGTCTTTGACACTAATATTGCAGAGAATTAGCGAGTGTTTGAGCAAGAGTACAATATTTCATGCAAGCTGCATTTTCTGATAAAGATGACCATACAAAGGCATTTATTCTGCTGGTTCAGAAGCCATAGAGAGTGTTAATTTGTGTATGCACCTGCTGTATTTACAGGAAAGGGGGAAAACCATCATACAGAGGTACGATCTGAGTCAAGGGAAGACCCCAAGTGTTTAAAACATAAATTTAGAGAAATGTGTAATTCCCAAACAAAAATTACAATGGAAAGGCACTTATTTTCTACAAGGGATCAAAACCCTGGTGAAACTTTTGCAGCATGTATAACTGACTTGAGAAACAAAGCTAAAACATGCAGATTTGGTGATTTAAGGGATGGGTTGATAAAAGACGGACTTGTGTGTGGTATAAAAGATGATGCTGTGAGAAAGATTTTACTTCGTGACAGTGATTTAATGTTGAATAAGGCCATTGAGATTTGTTAGATATATGAGCTCACAGAAAAGCAGACAGATATGCTTACAAATGAGAAATGCATGCTTCCAGTATCCTCTAGTGCTCATGTTAATAGTATGCAGCACGTGGTTAAAAGAAACAGGCCCAAGCTCATGGCAGCAACTGTAAACCCTGCAACAGTCACTGGGAAACTCTGTAGGTTATACAAGGTCATTGTCACATGACCAGCAGCCCATTGGTCATATGACACATAAACAAAATGAAATATAATACACTCTATAAAAATATATATAAAAAAATTAAAAATGTGAAATAACAATTTCATCTAAGTTTGGTATGTTGCAAACGTTTAAGAACAGGTTTTAAAGTAATAACGTCATTAAGCCCTGGGGGGTGATCGGCTGCTAGCCTTATCATCCATTCATATTCCTTTAATTCAAGCAAGTTATTGATATCACCACCACGGGGTGTTTGTTTGACAGTGTCAATAACTCTAAAAGAGAACCTATGGTTTACGCCATGTTCAGCTATGTGTTTATATAATGCATTAGTAACCACTGATCTCCTAATCTCTGACTTATGCTCCACTATTCTATCTTTCAGCTTTCTTGTAGTTTTTCCTATGTAGAATGATGGGCATTTTAAACAATTAGCCATATAGACAACAGAGACTGTGGTGCAAAAGGCTTTTAGGTTGAAGGAATATAGTTTATTGGTTGTAGGATGCCTGAATTGGTGGCTGAATTCACCTAAAATATCAGGGCAACAAGAACAGTTCATGCATTTAAAAGTCCCAGCGTTTTGTGGATGATTGCCTTATGATATGAAAAGGATCTCAATTACAATTACATGCATTCTTAGGTTACCTGAATGACACAACAGATTTTTTGAAGTTCAAGATGGAGTTCTCGAATGAGACGATAGTTTTTTTAGATGTAAGGCTGCACTTGGTAGATGGCTCGTTTCTTACGAGTATCTATCAGAAGGAAGTACATTCGGGACGATATCTGCACTATAAAAGTATGCATGCCCCTCACATCTTTAGGGGCATTGTGACCTCTCAATTTAGTAGAGTGAGTAAATTAAATACTGAAAATTCTCAGTTTAATATACAACTTAATGACATCTATAAAGATTTTGTATCTAGTGGATATGATAGTAAACTGTTAACTGAGGCTAAAAACAAGGCTATAGTGGATAGAGGTACTACACTTAAACCGATTTATTTAGAAGGAAATAATAGAACTGAGAATATGCGACACGATGCCAAAATTAGATTTGTTACATCTTTTAATGTTAGAACTCATTTAATTAAACAAGTCATACAGAAAAACTGGTTGATCCTGATGGCTTGTATGGATGTTAAGAAATTTTTAGGTGATAGACCATATTTTTCTTATAGAAATATGAAGACCTTAAAACAAAAATTATGTTATAAGGATTTGAATTTTCATTCTTTTTCTGTAGTTGCTAACCCTGGGACTTTTAAATGCATGAACTGTTCTTGTTGCCCTGATATTTTAGGTGAATTCAGCCACCAATTCAGGCATCCTACAACCAATAAACTATATTCCTTCAACCTAAAAGCCTTTTGCACCACAGTCTCTGTTGTCTATATGGCTAATTGTTTAAAATGCCCATCATTCTACATAGGAAAAACTACAAGAAAGCTGAAAGATAGAATAGTGGAACATAAGTCAGAGATTAGGAGATCAGTGGTTACTAATGCATTATATAAACACATAGCTGAACATGGCGTAAACCATAGGTTCTCTTTTAGAGTTATTGACACTGTCAAACAAACACCCCGTGGTGGTGATATCAATAACTTGCTTGAATTAAAGGAATATGAATGGATGATAAGGCTAGCAGCCAATCACCCCCCAGGGCTTCATGACGTTATTACTTTAAAACCTGTTCTTAAACGTTTACAACATACCAAACTTAGATGAAATTGTTATTTCACATTTTTAATTTTTTTATATATATTTTTATAGAGTGTATTATATTTCATTTTTTTTATGTGTTATATGACCAATGGGCTGCTGGTCATGTGACAAGGACCTTGTATAAATTCAGAATGATTTTGTAACTTGTAAAACTCTGTAGGATCCTAGCAAATTCCAGAGTACACATAGTCTCAGTGAAGCACAAGAGTGAGTACACAAACTCGAAGCATGTACCCTCACCTAATTTCATTACCAACTGTCGTAATTGTTGTGGTAATCATGTGTCTAAATGAGAAAAGTGCTTAGCTTTTGGTCGGCAATGCCACACATGTAAAAAGTAGAATAATTTCCAAAGATTTTGGAAATCAAAAGAGGCTCATTGTTTTATTAAAAGAGAACATTCGAGGAGACAAACTGATCAATTAGAAAGCTGTGATCCTACTTTTTTCATTGATGGTGTGTCTGTGCTTAATGAGACAGTCAATGCAATAGATTTATGGGCAAAGAATGAAGTATTTTGTACAATCTGGATAAATGAAAGACCCATAGAGCTCAAAGTTGACACAGGTTCAAAGTAGGGTTGCCACCTTTTCAAATGGCCAAAGTGGGACATTTTCGGGACAAACATCAGATTTTACAGGCCAACACATACCCATGGTCAGTACAAAGGATAGAACTTAACTTTTTTGCCTAAATAATAGCTTATTCTTGTAGCATTTTACTTGCTTATTCTGTTTCTTATAACATTTAGGTATTTTAGATACAGAATAACTGTTTTATGCAACTATTACATACAATATAGGACATAATTATGTCCTACAATCTCAGGACATTTGCCATTTTTAATATTTTTTGTCAGGACACAAATGCCCAAAGAGGGACTGTCCCTCGCAAAGTGGGATAGATGGTAACCTTAGTTCAAAGTGCAATGTTATGTCAGCAGAAACATTTGTAGAGTATGCGCTGGTGAGAAGCTTTGGCAAAGTGTGTAAAGCTTGTTCTTATGGTGGTGAAGAAATTCAGACCAAAGGTTCAGTAGTACTTTCCTGTTACTCTGTTAGGAACAGCTATGACTTGCAATTTTATGTAGTCAAAAGGCACGTACAGTCATTATTAGGCCTCAGAGACAGTTTGAAAATTGGACTACTTTCATTTAATAAGGAAGTGCACTACGTAAGCTTGAAAGACCACTGTTCTAATTTCACCCAGTCTATTTTTTCTACCTATGCTGATCATTCGAAGATAAACTAGGCAAACTTCCAGTTGTGCTCTACATGAAGTTAGACCCTGAAGTCAGCCCAGTCATCAAGCCAGCCCAGAAAGTTCCAGTAGCTATGCAGAACAGAGTCAAAGCTGAGCTAGATAAAATGGTGCAGCAAGGTGAGATTTGTTCAATAGAAGAACCAACTGAATGGGTATCTTCCATGGTAGCAGCTCATAAAAAAAACTCAGATGATATCGGAGTATGTATTGACCCACGAGATTTGAACAAAGTACTGAAAAGACCTCATCATCCAATGCATACAGTTGAAAAAGTCATTGCTGCTATGCCAAATGCCACTGATTTTTCTGTTTTGGACTGAAAGAGTTAATTTTGGCAAATTTTGCTTGACCGAAACTCTTCACTGCTAACCACTTTCAGTTCTGCTTTTGTCAGGTACAGATTTTGAGAATGCCATTTGGGATACATTCTGCCAGTGAAGTCTTCCAGCATGCCATGGAACAATTTTTTTTTCTGGGTATCCATAGGCTATTATAGTAGATGATATTCTAGTAGGAGGTAATGGTGAAGCCAAGCATGACAGAAACCTCAAGAAAGTTCTGGAAAGAGCACATGAGATGAATCTTAAGCTGAATCCTCAGAAGTGCAAGTTCAGGCTATGAGAAGTTACTTATGTTGGTCATTTGTTTACCAGTTCAGGTTTACAACCAGATCCTTCCAAGCAAGAAGCAATTCTTGAGATGCCAGCGTCAGACAACATTCAAGCCTTACAACATTTTCTTGGCATGGTTAACTACCTATGCAAGTTCATTCCAGACGTGGGCCAACTTTCAGCACCACTCAGAGAGCTGACATGCAAAGATGTATCTTGTTCATGGTTTGAACAACACCAGAGAGCATTTGATGTCCTGAAACAGAGAATTGCCAGTCCACCAACTCTCAGATACTATGATGTTCACAAACCAGTAAGTCTTTTTTGTAAATCTTCAAAGTTTGGTCTTGGTGCAGTCATTCTTCAAAAGGGTGGACCGGTAGCCTTTGTGTCCAGAACTCTAACCTAAACTTGAAATGCAGTATAAGCAGATAGAGAAAGAGCTTTTGGCAATTGTGTTTGCATGTTTGAAGTTCCATGACTATATTTATGGTAGACCTATCCAGATTGAACCAGATCACCAACCTCTAGTCACTATTTTGGGAAAGCCTATGCATACAGCTCCAGCCAGATTGCAATGCATGATGCTTAAAATACAAAAGTATAGTTTCAGTCTTGTCCACACAAAAGGCAAACTTCTTCATCTTGCTGATACTTTATCCAGATTGCCCAGAAATACCACCGAACAGCATGAAAATGATAAGCTTGGTCATGGAAGTGAGAAACTTTTCTTCTACACATCTTGATGAGCGTAGAAGTCATACAGCCTCAGATCCAATTCTTCAGAGGTTCAACCACTTTATCAGTAAATCTTGTTTACCTCATGACCTGCAACCATATTTTCCTTACAGAGATGAGATTTTGTTTGACAATGGTATCATGAAAGGTTCAAAAGTACTTGTTCCAAAGTCCTTGCAACAAGAGTTTATTGCCATCTTGCATCATGGCCACCCAGCAACTGATTCTACCAAAAGAAAGGGGGAGACAACTAGTAGTTTGGTCTTCTATGTCACAGGATATTGAGACAGTACGTTCATCTTGTTCTGTATGTAATAGTACTAAGCCATATCAACAGAAAGAACCACTTCAGCTAAGCCAAATTCCTGAACTACCTTGGTCAACAGTAGCTATGGACATTTTTGAATGGAATGGTTAACATTACTTGGTGTTAGTAGACTCGTATTCAAACTGGTTCGAGATTGACCTACTTCCTAATCTCACATCCAATACTGTCACTACCAAGTTAAAGCATCATTTTGCAGTCCATGGTAGTCCGCATAAAGTTATTTCTGACAATGGTACACAGTTAACAAGGCAGAAGTTCAAAAGATTTGCTGAAGAGTAGGACTTTATTCATGTTATGAGTATACCTGAATATCCACCGTCAAATGGTTTGACAGAACATGCAGTTCAAAGTGTGAAACAATTACTAGAGAAGTCAAAATGAGACAATAGTGATGTTTTCCTGAATCTCAGAAATATTCCTCGTGAGGAACATCTTGATTCACCTACACAGAGACTTCTGGCGAGACAAACCAGAACCACACTACCGATCAGCTGTAATCTACTGGTGTCATGCATCAAGAAAAACAGATCAGTGAAAGCCCTGATGAAGAAGTGCTTATCCCAGAAGTCCTGTTATGATAGTACCAGCAAACTGGTCAATCCATTACGAGAAGGGGAAAATTCTCTGTGTGTGAATCTTATATATCAAGAAAGATGTAACATTTTGAATTTGTATTCATTACATTATAGACATTGTGATGACCCCCCAGCTCTGAGCCAGTAATCAAGGAGACTCAATCCTCACCACTGGCACCTGTGGGGGGCAGTCACTGGGAGGATAACAGGTACACACACAGTATTTCCAGATGCAGCTCTCTGCATCAAGTGCAATTTCCCTTAAGAGCACACAGAGACCACAGTCAGTCTGGGTCTGGTTTCTCCCTCTTTCCCCAGATATCCAAAAACGCTCCCCACTGGCACATCTATAGAGTTGAGATCTCAGCTGAGTGTCCAAGCCAAAGCCTCCAGCACCCTCTCTGTCCAACCAGTGCTCCATGTCCCCGCCCAAAAACTGACAGACACACTTTTTGAGGTTTAATTTACAAACACACACACACACACACACACACACACACACACACACACACACACACACACACACACACACATACACACACACACACACACACACACACACATGCACACACACCCGGGAAGGGCTGGCACAGGTTTACTAGCTATGCCCCCTTCTGCTCAGACTATAAGGTAGTTATAACTGCCAACAGACACTCCTGCCAGCTACCTTAAGGCTCTTCTAAGGGTACCCAATATACTGAGTGAAATTAATATTAATAAAAATGGTAGTTTGACCAAGACCAAGGCTATTGGGAGTGGCCCACACAGCGTCACCAAATAAATATGCAAGTACTCTCAAAACTTAAATAGCTCTACAAAGATCAGCAACAATGAAAGGTTTAAATATATTTAATGATTAATAAAAAACAAGAAAATGCTAAGTATATATTCACAGTGTCTTCAGAGTTCAAATCACAGGAAATATTTAAAATAACATTGAAGGACAGGCTCAGACAAATAATGAAAAACATCTAAACTAAGCTTCACTATATTCCTGATTGAATCTAAGAGAATTATACTATTCCCTGATAACTCACTTAAAAGAACAAGGCAGATGATGTGGTGAATGGTTCTTCTTGTTGTCAGGCCCAAGACAGAATAAAGAATGCTCAGTCTCATTAAGAGACTTCTCAAAATAATATGTAAAATACTACCTCTGGGATAGCTTGCAGAACGACATCACTTCTGGTCATTTGACTCCATTTCCCACAATATCACCAACCCTGGAAACTGCCAGGATTTTAACATTTACATGTAAAAAATGCACACACATGAACTTTGCTCAGATCTGTTGAGCTTCTGGAGGCCGTAAAACAATTAAACATGTCCACTCTTCCTGAATGACCATTAGTTCAACCCCAAAGACAATACAGAAAGCTTTCTAGTACTGACTTTGTTTCTCTGAGTGGCCTTCAAACCTGTGAGATAGCATCTTTATGGCCTAGCCTATAAAGTGATTTAATTTCAGATATTTTTTAAAGTTTGCTGGACTGAGGTTAACCTCCTGTCTGCTAGTTTCCTCTATTAAAACATATACATTTAAACAGTTACAATAGTGCATGTACATTTCTGTTCTCTCCAGTAGGGCACACTATGGATACATTTCAAACACAAGTACTTTACAAATACCTTTTTAACACCAACATCTGTACAAATCAGTTTGATATACACATGACATATAGTTCTAATACATTTGTAACACCAGAATCTTGTATAAATCAGTTTGATATTCACAAGTGACATATCATAGGATCATAGTATCATAGGAGATTACTAGGCTAATGGCCTTGAGGCTCTTATAAGCCTAGCCAAGAGTTTAGCCCATGTTTAGACAAATCAACACCCAGATGCTCCTGTCCAGCAGGGACATGGGTAGAATCCTAGGGGTATATTTTCTGTTTCCCATCCAGTTATCCAGGTTGCATTTAAAAAGGGGTAAAGAGGTACTCTGCTTGATGTGGAGAGAGTCTATTCCATAGATGGGGGAGTCTCTGGGACACAAATCTGCCCCACCAACAAGTCTTGTTGATGTCACAGACCAAGATAAGGCCACACGTGTGGGTTACTCGAGTGGAGCTTGACTTGCGGATATGCAGCAGTCCCATCAAGGTGGGGTCTGTGAACACCTTGTATGCCAGACAGAGATCACCTCTGAGGAGTCTGTATGAAACCGAGTAGAGGAATAGGGCTTTTAGCCTATCTGTGTATGGTAGATGTTTGAGGCCCTGGATTCCCCTGGTGAGGAACTTCTGTGGTCTCTCCAGCTGCTGCATGTGGTTTGCGAGGTACATACCGAAGGGGGTGTTGTACTCAATAATGGGCTTTATAAGGGAAGAATACAGGGAAGTTTTGACCTCCTTATCCCTGGATACAATACCCTTACTTATGAGGTGGGCATTGTAGAAGGCTTTCCATACAATGGAAGCAACATGGTGGTCAAAAGTCAGGTTGCTATCAACCTGGGTACCCAAATCCCTCATGACTGATTGAGTTCTTAGGACATTGATGCATTTTTTGGTATTCAGCTTGAGGCCATGTTTCTGGCACCAGTCATTTGTCTGAGTGAGACACTTTTGGAGAATGTCCACATCACTAGGGGAACTGATGACAGCACCCAGCTTGTAGTCATCTGCAAACTTGGTCAGCCATAGCCCACTGGTTTTTGCCTGCACCTCAGAAAAGTATATCCCAAGTAACAGAGGCCACAAGACCAAACCCTGGGGTATGCCACTTGTTACAGTTCTACTGTTTGATGTAGCTTCTCCTATTTTGACTATGTGAGTTCTATCAATGAGCCAGTTTTCTACCCATCTGGTAACATACGGATTGATGCCTAGTTGAGAGAATTTATCTATTATGCCTGAGTGAGGAATAGTGTCAAAGGCTTTGGCCAGGTCAAGGTAGGCAGTGTATACCATCTTCCCCTCATCCATGGCTTTGGTAACCGTCTCAGAGAAGTCGACCAAATTTAGCAGACATGACTTCCCCTTGACGAAGCCAAACTGTGTGGGATCAAGTGTTTGGAAGTTACCAATGTCCTTGTTAATAAGGTCAATGATAATCCATTCCATGGCCTTGCAGATCAGGCTAGTTAGGCTAATGGGTCTATAATTTCCTGGATCAGTGGATTTGTGCAAAGAGATGACAGTGGCTTTCCTCCACTCAGCTGGGACAAAGCCAGTACTCAGGGTTTGGTTGAATAGGGTGCCTAATGGTACTGGAATTTCCTGCCTAAGTTCATGTAGGAGGCAGCCTGGGATGTTATTGGGTGCCAGGGAGGCTCTATTTTTTTGCCTTTGAGAAAGCAGTGATGACCTGTTCCCTAGATGTAAGGGAAAAGGGGCAGGTAGCGGGGATGTCCTGATTCACTGATGGGGGGGACAGAAGAGTAAAGTTTTCGCTGAATCTGTCAGCCAGCAAGTTTGCTATATCTACAGCATTTGTATATGTGGTGTCCTTGACCACCATTTCTGAACAGATCTGGCTGCTTCATTTGAGGTTGCGGACATATGTGAGGAAGGCCTTATGATTGTCTCTAGTAGATGTGGCCAATTTGGACTCGAAGTTTGCTTTGGAGGATTTCACTAGTGTTCTTATTTTCTTGTTCAAGCTAAGGAAACATTGCTTCCAATTAGGCACCTGCTCCTTCTTGGTCTTGGACAGCAATTTTTTTCCTTTTGTTTTAGAGTTTATTGTTTGCAGATGTCTGCCAGACAGGTTTACTCTCCCTTGCAAAGGATTATTTAGTCTTGTTGGGTATTCCTGATTCCATGCACCTATATAAATGCTTGTATAGTGCTTTGATGTCATTTTGGATATTGGTGCCAGTTCCTACAATGGGGGAGGGGGCTGTGAAGCTGTTTATACCATCCCTCTGGAGGCTGTAAGCAGCTTTGGAGAAGTTTTTATGTCTGATCCTAGCTAGAGGGGGGTTGGAGGAGATGGTGACCTTGAAAGTGACCGCTTTGTGGCTGGATCTTAACAGGGAGGATAATTATTTACAAAATTCTAGATAGCTATGCTGGTAGTACCTCCTTTCATCACAGACATAGAAGTGGAAAGGCTTATAATGCTTATAAAATTTTTCAAGATGACCTGCTACAAGTTAGTTATAACACCTTCTTATCCTCCAATTTATGACAAACAAGAAAGAGAAAGACAAAGATGTTGCATCTGCACTCTCCTACCCTTGAGTGCTGTTCAGAGCAGAAGAAATATATAAATATTATTGTGACACTCGTGCCCTGGCCCAGCAATCAAGGACCCTCAATCCTCACCACTAACACATCTCATATATGAAGCAAGGATAACAAATACACACAAAGTGCAATTTCCCTCAAGAGCACACAGAAATCATAGTCAGTCTGGGGCTGGTCGCTCCCTTGCTCCCCAGGTCCCCAGTAAGACTCCCCACTGGCACAGCTATAGGACCCAGATCTCAGCCTAGCTGGGCAAGCTAAAATCTCCAGCACCTTCTCTGTCCAACCAGTGCTTTGTGTCCCTGCCCAAGTAGCTGACACACACACACTTTGAGATAAGAGTTTACACAACCACACAGACACTTCTGGGGAAGGCTGGCACAGGTTCTCCAACTGTGCCCCCTTTTACCCAGACTATATGGCAGTAATTACTGCCACCACCCAGATAATATTTATCAGCTACTCAAAGGCCCTTAAAAGGGTGTCCAATTATTACTGTGCAATATTATTTTTCAATTGGTAGATATGACTAAAAAGTCGAAGTTTATCTGGAGTGACCTGGACAGTAAACTCTATAAATATGCAATGTACTCTAGAGCTTAACTTATCTCTACACAAAACCAGCCACAGTTAAAAGGTTTTAAAATATTTAATAATAAATAATTAAAACCACAAGACAATACTTTCTACTATACAGTGCTAGTCAAAAGTTCAGAGATCACACAGAAATGCTTAAAATAAATCAGTAGTACAGTTCTGACATCATAGAAAAACACTTAGTCTAATCTTTCTAATTTCTAGTTATTCCTAAAAGAAAACATACTTCTAAAATAACTTACTTATAGTTCAAGGCAGAGTGCTGTGAGTTGGATAGTCAAGTCAAAAATGCTTAATAATCTCTGGTTCTCACTGTTTAAATTGAAACTGCAGTTCTGATAAAACATTACATCATCTTTTACACTTTCCTGGTGTTCCCAGGCTGACATAAACTGCATTTACATTCTTTTACACTTAGAGCAGTAAAGGACATTCCACATGTAAATTCTGGTCATTAATGTTAGCCTTAAAACCATAGGCAGGAAGCCTTCATCTAGCCCGGCCGGAGCCGAATTGTAAATTATTTTAATTTCAAAGGACCAACAAGAAATGCTTGACTTAGCTTTCTTTACAGCAGAGGGCAATGTTGTCACATTGTTTTAAGTTCCACATTTCACAGCACATTCTTTCATTTAAAAAACAAGCTTGTAGTTCAACATTCATATTAACAAATGATAGAATTATCTGCACAATTCTATCTGGCAATTCTATAGGCTGGCAGCCTTCACCCATCTCTACCAGTCTTCGCAATTATTCCCCACACTAGAGCATCAACGTGGTGACCACAGCACAGGAAATGGAGACACTATTACAGCTGCACTAGACTTACCTTATTGGTGATTATGGCACAAGGATGCCAAAATATTGCTACATCTGCTCCAGACAATCCACAGAAGTAGAAATCAGGACACAGGAAGGGGATAAATCATGTCACACCTGCAGTAACCCCCCCCCCAGAATGGAGACTAGCACATAATAATGCTACAAATTATATTATACCCGCAGTAGATGACCTGCACAAGTGTTGATCAAGGCTAAAGAAAGGAACAAAAGATGTTGCACTTACATTTGAACCTGTAAGAAGTGGTAATTCAGGTGCAAGAAAGGGAAAAATATTACACCTGCAGAAGACCTGCTGTGAATAGAGATCAGAGTACAAGGCTGGGGCAAATGATGGCACACCTTCACTACACCTGTCCAGGAGTGGTGACCAGTGCCCAAGAAAGGTTAAAACATTGTAACTAAAACCCATGTGAGTGGTGATCATGGTGCAGTAAAAGGACAAATGATGTTACACCTGCATTACATAAGACTAGGAGTGGTGATCAGGGCATAAGAAACAAAGTTAAAACTGCCAAGTGTCCTTGCAGTAGTGGTGATCATAGCACAAAACATGTTCACACATGCACATGTGCTGAGCAGGGCACAGAAAAGGAGCAATTTGTTACAGCTGTTCTATACACCCTACTGGTGGTATGATTATGTCTCAAGAAAGGGAAGATGATGATACACCTGCTCTGGGCTTCAAACATAAGTTTACACCTAAAATGCCGACTGCTTGCTACATCAATATAGGATCCAAGGAGACAGTGGAAACAGAAAGTATAAACACTCAAGTTTATTTAACTTCTAAACTAAAATACTGTCTTTGTAAATAAAAAATAAACAGTACCTTCATAACAGTTATCAAGCCCATATTGTTCTTCCAAGATACATCCTGTTCTACAGCTAGCAGAAATGTCCCAGGCTGAAGGCCTCTCTCCTAGGCATCACTCTCAGCTCCAAGCTCAGGCATTGCCATAGTCTACTGCAAGGTTGTACGGCTCTCTCCTAGGGCCTATCTTCAGTTCCCAAATCAAGTAGTTCAATTGATCACTGTCCACCAATTACCCTCAGTTAGGTAGCCTTGACTGGACATTCTTTTAGTCCATGCTTCCAAGTCTTCATTTCAGAACTTCTGCAATGTGCCCTCACTGAGTTTAGCCTTCCAAGCCTCTTTCTCTTATACTAACATAATCAGTAGATGCACTTGTGATTGGCTAATTACTATGGGAACCACTTTGAGAATATTCTTACTCAGTGCATTGCTCTTCATTCTAATAGTGTTTAAAGTCACAGACATTTTTATGAACATGTTACAATATTACAGTTAAACCAGGGTTCATACTATATAGAGATTCAATAAACTGAACTTGTTACAAAGAGTAGAAACAATTTTTGCAGTTGTGACAGATTCTTATGATGGGTAATCAGGGTAAAAAGGGACAAATGATGTTGCATCTGCAGTAGTCCTCCCAAAGTTATGAACAGGGCACGTGAAAGAGACAATTTGTTAGCCACCTACTAGACCCTGCTGTGTGGTGAAAAGAGTGCAGGAAAAGGACAAATAAGTTTGCACAAGACTCCTGTGTAGTTGCGATCAGAGCTCAGGAAAGGAAGAACAATGTTAACCTGCACAAGTCCTACTCACAGTTATGATGAAGTCACAAGAAATGGGCAAATCATATTCGTGCACTAGCCGGCCACAAGAGTGGTCAGGGCACAGAAAATGGACAAATGATTTTACTTTGTACTAGACCTCCCCCAAAGCACAAAAGGAAGGATCAAACAATAGCTATCTGTTTTAGAAAAATAAAGCCATTACTGAACCCCAGATATCTTGTATTCAGCTAGTAACATGGGTGAAGAGTGACCGTGTGGAGAAGGGTGGGAATAAACAGCTGATGAGAGCTTACCTATGCTGGGAAGAAGGTGGTAGCGTGGCTCACACCTGTAGAAATGTAGGTGTGTTGCCAGAATCACAAAAACTTTGTGTGTAGGTACTGCAAATGGTGTGCTGCTTGGTCATGAGATTGTGCATGGGGGTAAGCATGCACAATCACACTTCTGAGACAGCTATAGTGCAGCTCAAATGCACTGAGAAAGTGGGGGATAGAACATTTTATGTGAACTGCTGACTGACTCACTTCTTAATACCTGTCTCTCACTTCCATCAGGGAACAAATGGGCTGGAGGGGTCTCACTCCAGTGAAGGAACGAAGTGGTCAGGAGTGCAGCAAGAGAAAAAAATTGTGGCAATCTTGCACACACACACACACACACACACACACACACACACACACACACACACACACACACACACACACACACACACACACACACACGCGAGCGCACACGTGCGTACACACACACACACACACACACACACACACACACACACACACACACACACACACACACACACACACACACACACACAGAGGCAAAAGATGTTATAGCTGCCATAAATCTATAAATGGTGATCTGGACACAAGAAACACAGAAATTACAGGAGACACCACAGAAGTGCTGTTAATTAGGATAAAAGAAATGAAAATTCTGTTACATATGCAATAAGCCCCATAAGTAATGATCAGGGCATACGACAATAAAAGATACACATGGAATAGAACTCCCCTGGAGTAGTGAACAGTGTACAAGGAGAGGACAAACAATGCTAATACAACATTAGACCCCTGAAACAATAGTGATCAGGGTAAAAGAAAGGTGCAGAAAATGGTACAGCTCAACTATGCCACCAGGCAGCCATGATTAAGGCACAAGAAAAGGAATAAATACTGGTACACATACATTCATTGGTTCATAGGTAAGTACTATGCTTGCTTCCCTCACAGGTCATTTTAAGCCTAGCCAGTTTCCCTTTTTGTGCTCAAAAAAAAACTATTCCATTTGTTTATAGATTGGTCTTACCCATCCTATGGTCAATAATTGTATATTACCCCTAATAAGAATAACTGGGATCATACCATAGATAATTTGAAAGGATCCATGCATAGGATAAAGCATTTAGGAGCTGCCTCTGTCCATTAGCAGAACAGAGGGCACTCCCAGGGTAAAATTTCTGTTTCCCATCCATAGATCAAAGGTGTGCTTGAAAATAGACAGGGATGAACTTTGTTTTATGTAAATTGGGAGTCTGTTCCACAGCAGAGGTATTGTCTGCAAAATATACCTGTCCCTCAAAACTTTCTGTTGATGAGGTTTAGATACCTAGACTGAGTATTTTTGATGTCATTGAATTTGTTGATGTGCAGTAAATCCATCAGTAATGGGTTGGAGGATGCCTTGTATGCCAGACACAGTTAACCTCTTAGCAATCTGTAGGATACTGAGTATAATGACAAGGCTTTGAGTCAGTCCATGTAGGACATGTAGTTTAGGCCTTGTATCTTTTTAGTAAGGTATCTGTGTGGGCATTCCAGTTGTTGCATTTATCAGGACAGATATATGCCAAAGAGGGCATTGTATTCAATGAATGGCCTAGTGAGGGCTGACTAAATGAGGACAATGACATTCCTAGCTCTAGACACAATCCCTTTTTTATAAGCTGTGCAATATAAAAGGACTTTCTTGCAACAATAGACATGTTTGTCAAAAGAGAGGTCACTGTCCACATAAGTTCCCAAATCTAGAACAAGTAGAATAACTGTTTGGAGGGTATTATCAATGTGGTAGCTCCCTAAAACTGAACCTGAACAAGACTCACAACCAGCCGATTAGCGAATGAAAAAGGGAAACTGTTATACCTGCACCACTGCAAGGGAAAGAGAAAATGCTATATGTACACCACTGCAAGGGAAAGAGAAAATGTTATATGTGCACCACTGCATGGGAAAGGGAAAATGTTATACATGCACCACTGCATGGGATAGAGCAAATGTTATACTTGCACCACTGATTGGGAAAGACAAAATGTTATAACTGAACCACTGCACTGGAAAGAGAAAATGTTATATGTGCACCACTGTGTGGGAAGGAGAAAATGTTAAACCTGCACCACTGGGAAAATGTTATAGCTACACCACTACACAGGAAAGGGGAAATGTTTTATCTGCACCACTGCACAGGGAAGAGAAAATGTTAGACCTGTACCACTGCATGGGAAAGAGAAAATGGTAGACCTGCACCACTACATGGGAAAAGGAAAATGTTATACATGCACCACTGCATTGGAAAGAAAAAAATGTTATACCTGCACCACTGCAAGGGAAAGAAAAAATGTTATACATGCACTATTTCACTGGAAAGAGATAATGTTATACCTGCGCCACTGCAAGGGAAAGAGAAAATGTTATACATGCACCATTGCACTGGAAAAAGAAAATGTTATACTTGAACCACTGCATGGGAAAGAGATAATGTTATACCTGCACTACTGCATGAGAAAGGGAAAATGTTATACCTGCACCACTGCGTGGGAAAAGGGAAAATCTTATACCTGCACCACTACACGGGAAAGAGAAAAATGTTATACCTGCACCACTGAGTGGGAAAGGGAAAATTTAATACCTGCACCACTGCATGAGAAAGAGAAAATGTTATACATGCACCACTGCATGGGAAATGGAAAATGTTATACATGCACCACTGCATGGGAAAAAGAAAATGTTATATGTGTACCACTGCATGGGAAAGACAAAATGTTATATCTGCACAACTCCATGGGAAAGAGAAAATGTTATACCTGCACCATTGCATGGGAAAGAGAAAATATATGTGCAGTGGCGCAGGTATAACATTAGTGATTAGGACTCAGTAAGGTACTAACAA
This sequence comes from Protopterus annectens, assembly GCF_019279795.1. NCBI lineage: Eukaryota > Metazoa > Chordata > Ceratodontiformes > Protopteridae > Protopterus > Protopterus annectens. Next base: position 813,049,579 of record NC_056746.1, read on the forward strand.
TGTTATGTCTGCACTACATTACCCTAGGTGTAGTGATAAGTATACAATCTGCATCTACATCCAGACCCTTCTTTGTGATTGCTAATCAGAGTGCAGGAAAAAGACAAGTGATGTTAGAGTTGCATCACCTCCATGACAAAGATGCAAATGGTATTTCACCAGCACTAGACTGTACACTGAAGAGTGCTGATCAGGGCAAAAAAGTGAACAAATGATGTTACACATACTATAGATTCTTCCATGAGTAAATGTCTGGGTATAAGAAATAAGCAGATGATGTTACACCCACAATTCACACCCCAAAGTTCTGATTAGGTCACAATAAAATTATATGATATGATATGTTATACCCCATCTTGACTTCCCCCTTGAAAATTGATTAATGTACTAGAAAGGGGAAAATAATAAACCTCTGGAAAAAGATGATTGAGGCAATGCAGCTGCAGCACCTGCACTAGACTTATGGAGGCTGTGATCAGGGCTCAAGAAAGGGAAAATTTGTTACTAATCCAACTACATCCCTGTTGCTGGGAGTTCGGATCAGGGCACAGCTTTGGGATGAACAATGCTGCACCTGTACTTGGCCCAGCATCTAGCTGGGATTACACCTGAACTAAACAAATGTAAGTTGTATCTGGGCACAATGAAGGGGCAAGTGATGTTACATCAGCACTAGCTACTCTTGAGAGTGGTGATCAGGGCAAAAAAGGGGCAAAAGAAATGGATAAATGATCTACTTGTATTAGATCCACCATAGAAATAGTGATAAGGACACAAGACAGAAGCAAAATATGTTGTACCTGTGCTAGAATTCCCTTGAGTGGTGTTCAGGGCAGAATAAAGGGATAAATGATGTTACACCTACACTCAGCCCACTGAAAAAGGTAATTGGGGCATTGGAAAGAGAAAAATACAAATAATGTTGCACCTGTACTAGTCCAGCCCCAGGAGTGGTGATTGTATTATGATCCCCTCTTCTGGGGTGTGGTGATTAGGGTACACAAAAGGGGCAAACAGTATCACACCTTTAATAGATCCCTTTAAGAGATGTAAGCACATCACAAGAAAGGTATTAATTGTGCAAAGGCTGCAGCCCCCCCCCCCCCCGAGTGGAGATCAGTGCATGAGAAAGAGACAAACTATATTGAAAGTGAGCTAGAACCCCATTGTGAATAGTGATTGGGACACAAAAAGGGAAATTTATACATTTACTAGGTCACCCCAGCTGATGGGATCACAATATAAATAAGGAACAAACAAGTTTGGACTACATTGAGTGCAGTGATCAGGATTTAAGAAAAGGACATACAATATTACATCTGTACTAGATCTTCCCCTGTGAGTTTTACTCCTAGTGCATGAAAGGGACTATAATGGTGCACCAGCATGATACTCTGCTCCTGAGTGTATTGGTCAGGGCACAAAAGTGGAACAATGATAGAGCCCCCATGAATGGTCATCAGGTACAAGAAAGGAACAGACGTTATATGTTGTATAACAAAAACATGTTATACCCACAATATTTCTTTAGGAATTGTGTTCAGTGTACAGGAAAGTAACATGCTATGTTAAACCTCAAGTCAACACTCCCACGTGTCTATTAGCATATAGAAAAGGCGCAAATGATAAAGCAAAAGATCAGAAGAAAAAAAGTGCAAACCTTTTACATCTGTAATCAACCATTGCTGTGATTAGACAATAAAGGGAAAAATTGTTACCCTACAACTAGACCCTGCTGCTGGGAGGAATGATAAGGCACAACTTTGAGACAAACAAAGTTACAACTGCACTTAACCCTGCATCTAGCAGGGATGCAATAAGGCAACAGACATAATTACACCTGCACTATATCCTTTGTGAGTAGGGATCAGGGTGCAGAAAAGGACAGATAACATTACAAATGCAACTGCCCCCTGGGAAGTAGTATCAGGATACAGGAAATGGATGGGCTACATTACAGGTGGATTGGAACCCCAAGGAGGTGGTTATCATGGCATAACAAAAGGATAAATAATGTTATTGCTACATAGGTGCACTAGCCCCCAGTTATTACTGATCAGAGCACAACAAAGGAACAAACAGTATTATATGTGTACTAATCCCACAGTTAGTACTGAGCAGGCCACAACAAAGGAATAAGCAGTATTATATCTGTACAGTCAGAGTTACAAGTGTATCAAAGCTCCATGGGTCTTAATTCATACTTGCCCTAGACTCCCCTGTGAGAGTGGAGAACAGGATACAAACAAAGAACACGTTGTTAGCTCTGCATTTGACCTCCTCCATAAATGGCGATCAGGTCTTAGAAAAGGAACAATCAATTTTGTATAGTGCTCACCCCTCCCCCACTACAGTAAGGGTGGAAACCATGGAAAAAGAAAGGCACAAACAATACCCTGCCTGACTCTCTTGGGACTGGCAAACAGAGCATACAAAAGAGTAATTAATGTTACATCTGCACTAGGCCACACCAAGGTGTGATCAAAGCAGAAGACAGCAACACAATATTACAGCTACATCAAACTGTACCTGGGAGAAAAGGATGTGTGTGTTATACCTACCCTAAACCTCCAGGAGTGATAATCAGGGTACAGTAAAGGGACAAGCAATATTGCACATGCATTACCCCTCTTCCCAGAGTAGAGATTACTGCAAAGGAAAGGTGTACATGATGCTGCACTGCAGTAGCTGCACCAGCAGTGGAGATAATGGCAAAGTAAAATGACAAACTGTTACACCCTCTCTATAGCCCCTGTCAGTGGTAGTCTGACACAAGAAAGGCTTACATTAATGATGCACATTCACTAAGTACCTGCAGGAGTGATGATCAAGTCAGAAGTAGAGAAGCATTAATGTTGCACCTGCTCTTGAACACTTGTGAGTGGTGTTTAATGAACAGGGGATCAGGGCACAGTAAAGAAACAAACTATTTTAGATTTGCAATAGATGCCCTGGAAATGCAAGAATTGGACAAATCATGATACAACAGCAGTAGAACTTTCTCTCGGTGTAATAAGGGTAGAAGTAAGGGGCAAACAGTGTTGAACTTGCACTAGATCCCCTCCACTGCAAAAAGAAGGGGCAGACCATGCTAGATCTGTAGTAGACACCATCCAAAAAGGTGAGGAGTTCAAGAAAGAAGTAAACCAAACTGGAGTTATTATAGACAACCAAATGAAATTCAACCATCACATGCTGTAAATAGAAAAAATAAAAACACAACAAAAATTCGGCAGTCTCTAGTGCACTAAATCTTTTTTCTCAAATACAGCCAGGAGATGCATCACCTCCATCTATCTACTCCACCTCACCTATATGCCTATGCAGTTATAGCCAACTTAAGCTCCACGGTAACCCATAAACTCCAATAATGTTACAATAAAATTGCAAAATTGGCCAATAATCTGTCCCATAGGGCACACCACTGCTCAGCACTCAAAGATCTTTACTGGCTTGAGCTCTGATATATGCTTACCTACACACAACTGCTAATAATACATAAATTACATAATAAACCAGAAAAATGCCCAAACCTTAAATTGCTCATTCACTCATACATTCATACACAATCAAGAGAAATCTTCCTTCTGAGGACAAACTGTCACGTATGTTATCTAAATCTAAAAATGCATTCTCTATAACTGTCTCTAGGAAGTGGAACTCTCTTCCACTCCCACTAAGACAAATTAGAAAAATAAATTCCTTAAAAATTTAACTTATGCAATGTCTTATGCATGCTTGCCTCTGCTCTTGTGAAACTTCTGGCTAAGATTATATGCTAAAGGTTTGCAGCTTTTCATTATGCATCATATCTTATGTAATGGAACCTAACTGAGTGCAGTGGCTTAATACCAGTGACTTCTGCTTCCTGCGTTGTTTCACCACTCAGAAAGTGATGCCAGAGTGTTTTCTCCAGGGTGCAGGTCTGGGCAAGTGAGTTTGAGGAAACAGTTGATGCCCAGCAGCAGGTTTCTGCCCTCCACACCACTGATGTAATCCAATAGAAAGGCAAAGCCAGCATATTTTGGCTTCAGTAGCTGCCAGAGTCAGGTCAAGTACAACCTCAAACTGCCTTAGGGGCTTCATCTCCAGATTTTTCCTCAGGATTTACTCCTGAAGCCTTCTCATGACTATGTATTGCCACAAGACAGAGGAGGTTCTAAACCAGAGTTTTTCTTCTCCTAGGTGGGCTACCTTTCCAGGTTGACAAGCCCTACCTGCCTGAAGCAGCTGGTTTTAAAGCATCAGTCACCTGCCTTTGCCCCTACTCCTGTCAGTGCAAATGGTTTTGCTAGGCTTAGAAACTAAGCCCCAAGTGAAGCCCAGGAGCTGGACGTGGGTTGTCAGAGGCTATTAGGGATGTACACCATGGGGGCAATGTATAGATAGTGGGAGCGTATCCACACCTGGCTATGACAGCCTTTGAAACCAATTTCCATTGTTAATAACCTGTCCAATATAACAAAGGGATTGGTTTCAAAGGTTGTCATCTCTTTGTTAATAAGCTGTGCAATATAGAAGGACTTCCTCAACACATTGGAGACATGTTGGTCAAATGTTAGGTTGCTGTTCACATAGCTTTCCAAATAGTTCCCTGGGGGAGCCAACGTATCAAAGGATATGGTAACACATTTTTCAGCATTTAGCGTTTGTCCATGATTCTGGCACCAGTTATTTGTTTGGGATAGTCCTAACTCCTGGATGGCTAAGTCTTTTGGGGATACTATAACTGTACCCAACTCACAGTCATCTGTGAATTTAGTCAGGCAGAGTGTTTTAGTATTGGCTTTAACTCAGGAGAAGTAGATTACAAACAGGAAATGCCTCAGCACTGAGCCCTGGGGGACTCCAGTGTTGACTGATCTTATTGTGGAGGAAACATCACCTGCATTCCTCCCATGAGCTATTTGGCAATCAAGTAGGTGACATAGGGGGTTATTCATAGTTTGCTTAACTTTTCTACTATGCACAAGTATGTGGGGGGGGGGGGTTGTGTCAAATGCTTTGGCCAGGTCAATGTAGGTAGTGTGCATTGGTTTATCCATTCCACTGTGACTCTGAAAGAATTCTACAAGACTGAGAAAGCATGATCTATCATTGATGAAGGACGGTTTCTTATGTCCTTACTGATTAACTTCATGATAACCCTTTCTATGGCTTTACATATGTGGCTGGTTATGGGTCTGTAATTACCCAGATTAGTGAGGGGCCTCCCTTGTGCATGGGGATGATTTATTTCTGTTCTCCACTTGGTAAAAAGCCTGCGTTGACACTGAGGTTGAACAATGTTGTTAGGGGTTTAATTAAATCATGCTTCATGCTATTCAGGATGCATCTGGGGATAGTGGCAGGACTCTTTGATGCAGTAATTTGAAAGCACTTTTAGGACTTGGAAATGTGCGATAGCTAGGAGAAGAGCATCGGTTTTCGGTATTTCTTGTGGGATAGATGTGGGTGGACAGAAGGGCAGAGTCTGAGATTAATTTTTCAGTAGGAAGATTAACTATATATTCAGCTTCATTGAAGGTGACTGTTCACAATCAGCTCAGTGCATTGCTGCATTGTGCTCCTGATATTTCAAACATAAATCGAAAAGACCTTGTGATTTTCTTTAGTTTGGGTGGCTATCTTTGCCTCAGATGTGCCTTTGGTGGATTGATCTAGGCACTTGAATTGTTTGATTCAAAAACAAGAGTTCTATTATTTTGTGAATTACTCTTCTTAATTTTGGCCAATATTTTATTCCTTTTATTGTATAGTTTGTGGATGTTATAGTTCCACCATGGGGTTTGTTTCTTGGATTTGCCATGTGTCTATTTTTGTAGGTAACAGCTGCATCTATGCAGTTGTTAACATGCTGGTACAGTTCAGTAGTGTACAGTTTGGCATAAACAGTAGAACTTTCAGAGTTTAGTGGAGATTTGAAGCTTGCCACAGTATCACTTATTAGTAGAGTTTGTCTCAGAGAAGTCTCTATAGGTACAATTGTTGGAAGGGGCCCGTAGTTTCAACTTTATTTTCAAAGAGACAACTTTATGGTCAGATCTAACAAGGGACAATGCGACACAATGAATGGTGCAAGACACACACACATTGGTAAGGGCAAAGTCTAAGATGTTGTTTCCTCTACTGAGTAGTCTGACTATTTGTTCCAGTGCATTTGTACTGACAAAGTCTAGGAATCTCTGCACTAGTGGATTAGTGATAGTGTAAGTTACCCAGGCAATGGACAGGTAGTTAAAATCACTTATGAAGACGGTGTTGAGATTAATGCTGAGAGATTCCAGCTTATGTAGATATGCACATTGGCTTTCTTGAGTCATATATCTAGCCAACATATGGTAAGGGACTTTCTGGATAGTGTTTGGGACATGAAGAAGCCTATATGTATCAAAATGCTTAAATAAGCCTATATGTATCAAAATGCTTAACTAGCACTGAAAAACTAAGACAACTCCCCCTTTTCTCCCCTTCTGTGCAGTGTCTGGTCTAAATGTGTGGAAGACATTATAGCCCTGCACAGCCAGAGCAGCCAGAGTACTATCTGAGTCTTTATGGGAGAGCTTGTAGGGAGTGAAGATTTTGTTTAAGTTCCTAAGATTGATTAGCAACACCTTCATATTTTCTTTTGCTTATTTGGTTATGTTGGTAGATTTATTGCCTAAAAGGTTGACATACATACATAAGTGATTGCTGAGTAAGCCACACTCTTAAGGTTAACCCAGAAAATGCACTATTATCCCATTTGGTAAAGAAAAAGTCCCTGTAAATTACATTATTAATAATACCTCCCTCCCATTTTCCAAAGCAATGTTGAGACATTTGGGAATGCAGGTTAATAGCGACCTCAACTTTGATGAACATGTATTCAGAGTAGTATGGTAGGTCTTTTACATTGCACACCTCTTAAGTAAGGGCATAGCATCCAAGACTAAGGATGTTATCAATCCACTGTACTTGCCCCTCATCAGACCAATAATAGAGTACAATGCTCCCTTTTGTAGGTAATGCACCAGGCACATGCAGCAGCTGGAGAGACCTAAGAAGTTTCTCATCCAAAAAATTGAGGCACGTCAACATATGACCTACATGGGCTGACTGAAGGCCCTGTCACTGTATTCTGTATTGTACAGACTGCTGAGAGGCAACTTGTGCCTGGCCTACAGAGCAATCTTGAAGCTTGCCTTAATGGAAGTGCTAATTCCATAAATCAAATGGAACAAGACACATTCACTGTAGGGAGCTTATCCTAGCCTACAACATCAATAGGACATGCTGGAGAGACACATATGTATTTCAGAGAGTGACACTCCTATGAAACAAACTCCCAATTTATGTGAAACTAAGCTCCTCAATGACCCTGTTTAAGCTTAACCTGGAAAATTGGATGAGAAATCATAAATTTACCCCAGGGCTATGTCACTCTTAGATGGGACAACCAGTGTTGATTAGGGATTTGCAAATATTGACTACATATCTTGGTCTATAAGGGAACACTGGTATAACTTGGGTAGGCTTGAAAAGGGCCTAGGGACATTAGCCTAGTAACCTCTTATAAACTTATGAACCTAGGGTCATTATGGTAGTAGCCTCATATGAATCTTTGAAACTATGAACCCATGCAAGCCTGCCAACATCTTGTCTCACACATGGCCTGTTGATGTCATGTAATATAAGTTTAGCTGCAGTAGGGCAAAAGTCAGAGTTATGCTGTGGTGCTTGCCTTATGTAGTATGTTCTGTAGTGTGCGTAGTTAGATAGGTATGGGTTCTATTTTCACTCCAGTCAACTGTGTATGTGTGTGTGTGAGCTCTTGCCTGACTTTACAGCAGCATGTCGGACACTGTTATTACCATATTCTGAACAGACAATGCTGATTGATTATTTAAGATAATGTCAACCCACCAGGGCATGGTCAGACACTGGCCTGAAGGCTAGGCAGATGTTACCTCATCCTATACTAGACAGATTACAGTGACATGTCTAATTATCTACCCACATATATCATGCCATGGTTTGTAGGCCCTGTGTTATCTTGATGAGAAAGCACTGTGGTCTCTCCAGCTGCTGCATGTGTCTGGTGATTTACATGCAAAAGAGAGCATTAAAGTGTATTACTGTTCTGATGCGATTTTACTACAGTGATGTCATACAATCCTAAGAAGTGAGTAAGATGGCATGACTTATGATGTGCTTAGACACACAAAGAACGAAATAACCAAGTAACTAATAAGTTCTACAAATGCAGTAGCAGAACACCAGCACAATAAGAGACACCAAGTTGTTTTTTAGCGCTTTCATTCACATTTAATGACCAGTGAACTTCTTCAGAAACAACTTTACCATCCATCTCACATGTTAAATACAAAACGAATTTGCATAATTAATCAGTTAATTAAAATTTAAAGACATATAACAACTGTAATAACTTAAAAAATACTGTATCAAATAATTTAAATATTTAAAGTATATAACAACGTAATTATGAATACATTTCTAAAAAACATTTCATATTAATAATCTCATTCAGACCAGGAAATCTATCTGCACCCAAATAAATTTGCCAAAATGATTCTTTGCATTCTCAAAGTAGTTTGTAGTTCCCACCAAAAATGTGGTTGTCTACACTATCCAATACTGCAAAGGTGAACTTTTTAAATTCACTACAACACACAGAATGCTTAGCTAGTGCGTTGTTAGAGTCTTTCTTTTTGATAGCCAAAAGATGTTCACTAATTCTGATTTTTAAAGTCCTTGTGGTCATTCCCACATAATAACTTGGACATGTTTGACACTGTGCTAAATAGACAATCATAGAACTGTGACAAGTATAGTATTGTTTTGATCAGTGAGTAGTACGCAGATGTTGAAAATATACAGAAGCTTCTTTCTAAATAGGGGTTATGAAACATCATGGCTCAAAAAAATAGAACAAGAGGTTTTGATACTTCGGGACAATAAAGCAGGACCTATTTTAACTCTTGGTCTGCCTAAAGTCAATTCCAACAATATTCAAAACAAAAAGTTCATTGGGGCTTTTATACTGCTTATATGTAATGAAATGTGGGTAATTAAAGAAATTATAGAGAACAACTGGAAGATAATATTGGGCAACCAAGATCTTACTAAAATTATAGGTCCAAAACCCAATTTTACCTTTAAAAAGGTAGTTAATTTAAAGACCTTATTAGAAAGAAATGAAAATATTGATAAGAACAAGCACTTAGATGTCATCAAGACCAAAGGTACTTTTTCATGTCATTGTTGTAAACAATGTAGACATATTATAAATTCATCGTCTGTATATTTTCAACATCTGCATACTACTCACTGGTCAAAACAATACTATACTTGTCACAGTTCTATGATTGTCTATTTAGCACAGTGTCAAACATGTCCAAGTTATTATGTGGGAATGACCACAAGGACTTTAAAAATCAGAATTAGTGAACATCTTTTGGCTATCAAAAAGAAAGACTCTAACAATGCACTAGCTAAGCATTCTGTGTGTTGTAGTGAATTTAAAAAGTTCACCTTTGCAGTATTGGATAGTGTAGACAACCACATTTTTGGTGGGAACTACAAACTACTTTTAGAATGCAAAGAATCATTTTGGCAAATTTATTTGGGTGCAGATAGATTTCCTGGCCTGAATGAGATTATTAATATGAAATGTTTTTTAGAAATGTATTCATAATTACGTTGTTATATACTTTAAATATTTAAATTATTTGATACAGTATTTTTTAAGTTATTACAGTTGTTATATGTCTTTAAATTTTAATTAACTGATTAATTATGCAAATTTGTTTTGTATTTAACATGTGAGATGGATGGTAAAGTTGTTTCTGAAGAAGTTCACTGGTCATTAAATGTGAATGAAAGCGCTAAAAAACAACTTGGTGTCTCTTATTGTGCTGGTGTTCTGCTACTGCATTTGTAGAACTTATTAGTTACTTGACTTATGATGTGCACCATATGTTTGTACTGGAAAACATTAAAGAGAGAAGTTAGAAAGTGTAGAATATGTGTGTGTGTGTTGTACCTTTAATAAGCATTTCCAAGGACTGAATGTGCATATATAAATAGCAGGCACATGCGAGCTTCAGTGCCATTTTAAGAGTGTAGCCAGAGAGTGAGCATGTATGAGAGAAATAGTCAGTCTATTTGCCTCAGTCCTAATGTGTTTGTACATAATAAAGCTTCTTGAACAAAGCCCATGCATGAATGATATACCCCAGGATTCAGCAAGCAGCCATGCAGGAATAAGTTATTCCTGCATGGCAGAGACTGTTCCTGTTCAGCATGGCAGCACACCATGCATATTTATGAAGGCACACTGCCATGCTCTAAAATGGACATGGTTCTATGTAAGAGCGTAGGGGGTGTGTCTAAGAGCAGAGCTCTCACAATACACACACACACCCCCTGCACTGCAGAATTGCCTTTTGGCAATTAAAAATGAGTGAGAATGCTCGTAACATCCCCAGCTTGTCAGGAAAAAAACATCTGTGGTCAAAGGCATAAGGGACAATCGTCCCTACCAAGCATGCCTCTCAACTGTACAGATTTTTGCAGAATGTCCAGATTTTTGCCTCATAATCTGTATCTTTCTGGCAAATAGCTGAGGATTGAAGTCATTAAATAATGACAAAACATTTGAGTTTAAGACTCCACAAATCCTTCGGAAAATTCATGCTAATGTAAAACCTATTATTCTATCAACTTTTTACGTTTGTAAGAGCAATATTTAAAATCTGCCCCTATTTGTCTCCCCATCATTTTAGCCTTTTCCAGATATTGTGCTCTAAGAGGTTAAGAGGTATGCTACCAAGCCAGAAGTTATTAGGATAATACAGGTAGCATAAGCACATAACACACACCTCCCAACCTGTCAGAGTAAGGAATGTGGACAAAGCCAAAAGGGACAATTATCCCACAAAGCAGAAAATTGATAAAATAACTGGTTCAGCATTAGCAAGGATATTCTGAAGGGTATAGATAAAATAACACAACAAAACTTTTTTTTTTTTTATAAATGCAATAAAGTTTAAGCGTAGCTGCACGGGTGTGCCCATTGCTTAGCTACGCTTAGTCCAGCTTAAACAGCACAAGAAGTTAAATAGCACGAGACATCCTACATAAGTAGTATTGCAATAGTGTAGTGGTTAGAATGTATGCTTTGTGAGCAGCCATTCCTCGTTAGATCCCCACAGTAACCAATGTCACATTTTACATGTGAAAGCAGCACATAAACATTTTTTTCTTAGTATTACCTACTAAATAACATATATTTGTTAACTGGACTACTGCATTATGTCCAGATGTGAGGTGTCAGTTTAATAAAGTTGTGAAATCGCCATATAAACACAAGTCCCCCATACAGTATAGTCACACATGAATAAATGTAATTAAAGTACATTGGAGGATGTCGAGGACAGTAAACAAATTTATAATATGTAATCAATGACGAATCAATGCCATACAGCAGATAGTCTATAAAATGAAAAATAAGTAATGCATTGCATAGCTCTGCTTAGGTGTAAGCATTGTGTAAATATGACTGCTAAGCAATGAGTAGCCCAGCTAAGTGGATTTGCCCAGCTGTAATCAGTGCTAAACCTGTCCCTTTAAGGAATGTCAACCTTAGCTAAGCAGGTTTGCCCATAGCTTAGCTTAGCTCAGCATATTCAAAACCATCCAATCATGGCAAAGGGCAGGTAATTGGCCATATTTAAACCCCACAGGCAGGAATACAGCTCATAACTGGTTGCAGCTTCCCACTGTAGCCAGGATGGTAGGAGTTGGAGAAGGATTGCACTTCTGGGTGCAGTGCTGGGGCATAAAGGAGTCCAATGTCATGGTAGGATTCCTGGTAAAAAAACATGATGAGAGACTGCTGCAGGGCTAGTACCAGGGCTCCCAATATAAAGCAGAAGCCTGGGACCATCTCGCCTGTGATCTTACCAGTGCCACTGGTATCCCTCAGACTGGTGAGCAGGTCAGGCACTACTATGCTGAGTTGAAGCAGAGAAAGAGGGTGCTCTTGGATGAGTGAGTCCAAGAAGCAAGGCAGAAGGGTGCTGTCCCAGCAGGTTATAAGTAGTCATACCATTAATGTTTACTAAAGTCCAGCGTGTGTATGTGATGGATAGGTATGCCTAAATATGTCTCTATTTCCTTTACAGCTGTAGCTGAGCAGGCTGTGAATCAGGAAGCCCATACAAGTAGGCTGCAAAGGCTGCATCACAAGGCTGGTGAGTAATAATCCTGCTTGTAGTAGTCATACCAAATAAATATAAAGTAGTAGAATGTCATCTGGCAGTATAAAAACTGTTGTATGGGTTGTACTGAATAAACCAGACAATATTAAAGCAATAGTCTCATATAGGTCATATTTAAATAAAACTGTAACTGCCTTGCAATAAAGCTCTAAATCCTGGACTGGTTGTGTTTACTCTGGTATTGTATGGCATTTATTGTTGCATTCTCTGAATAGTAATGTTGTATTAACCACTGTTACAAACACTGTGCTACATAAAAAAATGTCTAGGAATGTCTGTATAAGACTGTTGTAAGTACAAGATCAGATTGTACAACCAAGAGAGATGTAGGCAGAAAACACTAAAAAGATAGACAGCAATATCCAAGTAGCACACTCTACTGTGACTTAAATTGTATTTTTAGCAGACAAAGCCATGGTTCGGATCCTGGGAGTGGCAGTAAGTTGCATGCATAATCATACCTCTCAATTGTACAGATTTTTCAGAATGTCCAGATAATTGTCCTATATTTTCTGCTTATTCCTCTGTCCCCCTGGCAAATCAGTGGGATGATCTCAGAACTGTAGTTATGAAATATTGACATACGTTTGATTTCAGACCTCAAAACCTTCAGAAAATGTATATTAAAACAAATCCTGTCACTCATGCAACTCTCCAGGTTTATGACAGCAATAATCAAAACATGTCCCTATTTGTACCCCCATGTTATCAAGCTTTGTCCAGAATTTGTGCATTAAGAGATTGAGAGGTATGTGCGTAATATTAACTTTGAATCTGGGAATATGTGTAGAAACAGTCAGGTAGTGTTAACAAACATTCCCTCCACAAGTCTACCAGGTAAGAGATGTAAGAATTTAGCCATAAGACAGTTGAAATATACACTGTGTACAAACATACCACTGCCCAAACCAAGGCCATAGGGTATTGTAATAATACCTGTACCTTAATGATTAGAGCAATGATCATTAAACTTGTGAGTACTACAAGGATATATAAGTTGTTAATTGACATCTCTCTCTCTCTCTCCCCACCATATCTGCAACAATATTCTAAATACACAAATCAATGGGTATGTTTACACCAAACCTAGTGTTGGGACATATGTCCTATTGTTCAGTAAGTATTGAAATTAATGTTCCATGTTGAAATACTATCATTGGTGGCCTGTTGCTATCAATGTAACCTGCAGGCCATTGTAATGGCCAGTGTGGTTCCATATATGCATGTGTTTTTTTGCTACCCAACTGCTACAAATCTGATGTTTTTGGTTAATGAGAATATCTATGCATGCTGTTATAACTAATCCTGGATTGTGTTGATGATTACTAACCCACATATGTTTTAAAACTGCAACACCATAGTCATGTATGGGAAGGCTGGTCCCAGCAGACCCACTTCTCCCACCTCATCTAGCCGTGACACCAGGCCCAAGCATGTCTGGGACCCACCCCAGGACCTCCTCATCCACTGGTCCTGCACCACCTTTGGGTGGAACCACCTCAGGGGATGGGGCTCATCCCCTCCCGGGAGTGGGTGCAGACAGGATCCTGTCACCCAAACTCAGGTCTGGGGATTGCTGTGTAGCAAGCTCCGAAGTGAGTTTGGAGATCTGCTATGCCAGCTTGAGGACCACGTGGTGTATTTAGAGGGTCAGGCTTCCCCTCCTGCTCAGCCCCCAGCACAGCCACATTTCAGTTCATGAAGGTGCAGTGGTGACAGCCTATGGGTGGGGACTTCAGTCCCACTGTTTCCATTTGGGGGCTCATGGGCTTCTGATTTCCAAACACCCCTCCCCATCCAAGGAGTTTACCCCCCACATGTGTCATACACCACCCCTGTAAGCTGTCTTGTTTGTCTTGTCTGTCTTCCTACCCATGTGGTGTTTTGCGGAGCTCCCTATGCATCAGACCCTGGACCTGGCTTCAGGTGACAGGATTCTGTCTGTGCCCACTACCGGGGGGATGAGCACCATCCCCTGAGGTGGTTCCACCTGAAGGTAGTGCAGGACCAGCAGATGAGGAGGTCCTGGGGTGGGTCGCAGATGTGCTGTGGCCTGGTGCCACGGCCAGATGATGTGGGAGAGGTGGTTCTGCTGGGAACAGTCTTCCCAAACATGTTATTTTGTTGTTTTAGCACATATGTATGTAGTCAACACAATCCAGTATTAGTTATAACAACATGCATAGATATTCCCATTAACCCAAAACACCAGATTTGGAACAGTTGCATAGCAAACAGTACACATGCATGTATGGAAGCACAGTGACCATTACAATGGCATACAGGTTAGATTATTAGCAACAGGCCACCAATGATAGTGTTTCAACATGGAACATGAATAGAAACACATTTCAATATTTGTTGCACAATAGGATATACGTACCAGCAGTAGGTGTGGTGTAAACATACCCATTGATTTATGTGTTCAGATTATTATTGCAGATATGGTGTGTGTGGGGGGGGGGGAGATGTCAATTAACAACTATTATATCCTTGCAGTATGAGGTCCTCAGACCTTTTTTCCTGTTTATGTCTTCCAGGTACTATGTCCTGGGAGCATCTCCCTGCTTATACTTCACAAGAGAATGAAATGATAATCAACTACCTTGTGCATCATCACAGAACCCTCTTTGGGTGTATGGCCCATGATCTGCCGGAGAGGACTGCCCTGTGGAATGAGCTCATTCACAGGGTAAACGATGTCAGCCTACAAAACCGCAGTTGTGAGCAGGTGCGGCATCATTGCACTGATCTCATCCACCATGACGGTCAGTGTGCTGCTGCAGTTAGGAGAGACCAGCTAGCCACAGGTCGGAGTCATGCCATCCAGCCCCCACTGACACATGCTGAGGAGCTCCTCACAAGCCTTGGGGCACCTGCCTGCCAGCCAAGCCAGGAACCTGATGATAGCATTGTGGAGGTGGCTGCTACCCACACAATGGATGAAGAGCATACAGGTAAGGCCCCAGGGATATTAGTAGACCACTGTTGCTTATCCATCTTCATCTGTAAAGTATCTTCATGCATATGTCAGATAACATAGTCTGTTGTTGCAGTGTAGTAATGAACAGATGTGCATAATCTCTAGTATTGTGGGTTTGTACTGTTGATGTACTGAAATACTGCTTCTACCCTGTACCAATGCCACAGGTGTGGCTACTGACATCTCTCACACAACTATGTAGGCCCCTCTGGTATACCTCTGGGGCAGCAGCCTGTAGCTGGTGAGTATGGAGTTTTTTTTTCAGGTTTGCCAATACATCGGCCATGTTATGGCCATGGTATTTGCCATGCACGCATTTAACACACCTACCCATAATGCATGCTGTACATGTTCACTTATTGTTGTTAACTGCACCGCATCACAGTGGTCACCATGGTGGCATATCTGAAGGGTATGTAAGAGTCCTGCAGTATACCTAACAACCTGTCAGTGCAAGATGTGTGGACAGAGATAAACATAATGGTGGGACAAATGCCTTACAGTAGGGACATGTCTGAAACATTACCCTTATACAGTGGCTACAACAGCACTACAGTGGCTACACCACTATTACAATGGCAGCTGTAACAGATCTATGCAACGGCATGTCACAATACCACATTCCACACCTTTTACAACCTGCAATGTGATCCTAACATGAGAAATGAATGTGTAATATGGAATCCTATGTTAGGACAACAAATATGGGGAATGCATACCTTAACAAACACTAGAATCATATGTGTGCACACACTCCAAATAACATATTGTGGAAGCAGATTTTGAGGCACTGAAAGCACGCACTTGCCATCAAGTACAGGGCCTCAATGTCACACCAATTAATGGTCTGCTGTCTAAGAAGTATGTTCATGACATTTGCCCACTCACCTGCAACAGAGGCAGCCATGGCTTGCACACATCTTACAAACCATGGAATAGATCCCATATCCAAAAGGTAGCACTCAGGAGTGGGAGATGTAGCCATACCTCACCATTGCATATACCATGGCAAACAGTGAAGACAGTCATGTATATGACTATGAAGTATGGGACAACATTAATGTAGAAAATAAACAGATGCCCATCCAAGACAGATGACAACACATGTTGCAAACTGGTTATGGAGGCTGCCCAGAAACATGCTGCAACACTAAGGAACTTTCAAGAATGTCTAGCAAGTACTGCTTGTGCAGTACCTGTGTCGACAATTACCTGGACTCTGCATAAGTGTGGCCTATGGGTTAGGGTAATCAGATGGAAGAGTTGTTCCACAGGAAACATCATCCAGGGATTTCTACAGGTAGCATATGCATAACATCAAGTCTCCCAAAGACATGTATTGCAATGTGTAATGGTGTACCGAGACCAAGGCTGAAACCTACAGACAGTATTAATGAAGATACATATGGTGCACAAGTAACACCTCAATCCACCTCAGGCCCACCATCCCCATCTCTACCTTGCTGGTGCCATTGTACACCTTCAGGTTTGCTGTTCATTAACAGGAACTAGGCCGGTAGACATGGTGTTCTGAATTTGGAACACTGCAAAATGACACTCATGTGTGGTCCATAATTGTCAAGTATCTGCAAAAAGGCTGAGGATGGGGAGGGGTGTCATCCTGAAACACAACAGTAAACTGAAGCATACATCCAAAGCTCCCTAAGAATGACTGTATATGAACACAGGCAAAGTCATGAATTGTGCCAGACATAAACCTGACTCCACAGTAATAGTGAAGGCACTGTGTGACATCCAAGGGCTGTGCACATGAGCTAACCTTGCAATCAGGCAGAGTTGGGGGACATTTGTAGGGCGGAGTGACCAAATAATGTCTAGTGAAGATGGGCCATGCTAGTATACCCCTTCCAGGAATAGTGATTGCTGTAGTTCACTTAACAGGTGCTGCAACAAACCATCATGTTAAGGGTGCACACACTTATGCAACCCACATATTGTATGCATCTCAATCAGCAACTGCACAACTAATACAGTTGTTTGATACTGCATTTGATTGCACAGGTCATATGTCACATATCAGGTGTGTGTAATGTTAACATATGCAGTATTGTGGCCCCGTTGCATATCAGGGAAGAGGCTACCATGTCAATAAGGGTGTGTACACTTCTCATAGCCATAGTAAGCTTTGAAGGTTGTCAGTGTAATTGGATTTTATTGCTCATACATGCACTGCTGATGATGAGATCTGCAAATCAGAGGTCAAGCATTCACTATTGACATCTGTCCTCATATCATCCCAGGTATGTGTCAGACAAACACATAGGGTCTGTGAGCAATAGAGCAAACATAACTGCCACACATATACACATTCAGCAATGGTGTGTACACTCAAGAGGTATGGTGAACAGTACATGCCATGGTGCTGAACAGGTGCACAGGAATACTGTGTACATGGGTGCAGTGTGCTCCAGAGGAAGGTGCATTACCTACTAACAAAACTCATGCATCACAGAGATGTATAATGTTGGTAAAAGGGATTGAGTATAGCTGCAGTGCATGCTGTTGAGTGTCATATATCATGTATGTTGACTGTTGGGTAATGAGAGGTCTGTCTAATATCTTTGTGCCATCTCACCTGTAAGTGTGTGTGTGTGTGTGTGTGTGTGTGTGTGTGTGTGTGTGTGTGTGTGTGTGTGTGTGTGAGAGTGTGAGAGTGTGAGAGTGTGTGTAGAGGTAAGCAGTGATGTACAGGTCTTAAATTATGTTTTTTTGTTTTCCCCTCACAGGCGGTGAGGTGGGTCAGGGTCCCTCCTGCAGGCAAACTGATGTTAGTGTCCATTCAGACTCTGACAATGATGATAAGTATGGTGTAGACACAGGCAGGGTTGTCAGGGACTGAAGCTGTGCCATCAGTTGACATCCCACTTTTATCCACCCCATTCCCGCACACAGTCACAATGCCTATACATACCCCATCATCAGTGGCCATAGATGAGGGGCAGTTGGCAGGTGGTTGCATGGGACAGGAAAGTGTGATCACTATGTCAAGTGTGTCTGTACACAGCAGCCATAGCTGGATTGTCGGCAAGGTACCACACAGGCGGATGTACAGGGTTGCTCGTAGGAGGGCTGCTGGCAGAAGTGCTACAGCAAGTGTCACCAGACGCATGTTTTGGGCCATCATGGAGGTGCAGGCACGTATGAAACATTATACCAGACAGAGTCTGAGGCTCCAGAGGGCTACTCCTTCTGCTGTACTTGACAACATCCGTGATCTTGCAGGTGCCCACCGTTATCTTGCAGAGGTCCTGAGTAGATGGTTGGATGAGATGGCGGGAATCCTCAAGTCTGTGTTAGCGCATATGGTGGGAGTAGGGCGAAAGCCACATGGACATAGGTCAGCAACACCAACAGGTGGAGGTCTACGTGGATGTGCAACAAGTCACAGCTGCTCTCGTAGTGGCAGTACCAGCACCAACACTGCAGGGTGGTGCTGTCCACACCACAACATAGCAGGCTACATGCACGTGGTCCTGGCCGGTCCCAAAAGGGACCCAGATCCAGTAGACATTTGTTGTCATCAGGGGAGAGTACCATATCTGGGCTTGTACCTGGTAGTGCCCGTGGAACCTCTAGCAGGCATAGTTCTCATGTCCATGGCCAGAGATGGTGAACTGCACACCCTGCCATGTACAGTCTGTAGCTGTCCAACAAACCCCTGTATAGGGCAGCCACATGGCAGAACTGCGCACACACACACACACACACACACACACACACACACACACACACACACACACACACACACACACACACACACAGCTAGGGTACCTCCATACCTACACACACCACATTTGCACAGCCCAATTGATAACAAAACCCCCTAACACACACACACACACACACACACATGATGTCAACCAAACAGCTTAGCCTAGGTCTCTGGCAAACCCGCAACACACCCTGTGCATATGATGATACTTGTACCACATCCCTGTCATCCATACCATTGATGCAGGGGCAGGCTAATATGGTTCTGATGCACAGGGTGAATGTACTGAGGTTTAGGAATGTAATACTGTGTTACATGTTTTCAGGTGGAAAGTTTAATGCTTACATGTCAGGATGTGTAGCTGTTTAGCCATGATGCATTATAGCTGGTATTAACACTGACTGATTGTGGTCTCCATAATGTATTTGGTTTGTGTTGTATGTGTCTGTGTGCCAGCAGGATATTGGTCTACTGTTGTTTCCTACAAGGGGTATGGCACTGTGGTGACACATTGACTGTGTCATATTCTGGGTAAAGCTGAATACAAGTAACAGGTCTGTATAACAGTTACTGCATGTGCCACATGGCTGATAGGTCTGAGGGGTGTATACATGTGAGTGCATGGTGGCTAATGTCAACATCAGCAGCCCTTCTACAGTGGACAGTGGTAAGTATACTGGGTGGCACACACCACATGT